>NC_061515.1:8407500-8707500 GCF_022379125.1 Scophthalmus maximus
TATTACTCACTATATACTCCCTACTTCGTTCAGAGTTTTGTCACGATGTACGCAGGAAAATGTCCAAAACGGGACATTTTCAAAAACCCCCTCAGAGCACTGCCGTGTCCGAACTTTGTTCGGCCTCATCCAAATTGAATGGCGTACGTAAGTTTTGATGGGTTTTTCGACCCGTCCCGACCTGAGAAGAAGATGGCTGGTAAACATACGCCGGGATCATTTCTCCGTCACCTTTGAGATTTAGCACTGAAAAGTGCTCTATAAATAAAATGTATTATTATTATTATTATTATTACCTCTCCCACGAAGGTCTGCAGCGGACACTTCGTTACCGATCAGTTCACGAAACAGCGCCATAGTTGAACCGGACCGGAAACAGTTGAGCTTTACTAAGTAGACCCAGGACATGGTTGTGCAAGTAGCCCATTACTTGTGAAAACTAATATTTGTCCCATGGAGCAAAGTTAACATCTCTTCTGTGTCTTAATTTCTACGTTGAAGAATTATAAAATGCCCCATCAAAATCCTGGTTTACATTCACTGACCTCCACTCTCAGCTTGTGCATGCTGGCACCTTAAGTAACATCTCTTCAGCTTTCTCTCAAGCCCGATCTAAAAGCCTGGTCTTTCAGTAGCGTGGCTAAACCAGAGGCTCACAGCTTCACTGCGTATTTTATTGGGTCTGTCTGTCTGAATCAGCAGGGGAACAAGCTACTGGATGTCATAATAAAATGAGAAACACACACGGGGAGGCCTTCCCTCCAAAAGACTATGGGGTAGCAGACTGCAATCTCATAAACTACAGGACATTACATGCTTGCTACGTTCATCATCAGGTCTGTAAACCCTAAAGCCTACTAGGGGTGTTTCCTTACAACTTTCCAAGCCGCTTTTTTTTTGTCTAAGACTTACAAACTATACAAAGCAAAGTTCCACTATAGTGAAATTATCAGTTTCAATGTCATATCCAGTAACAGCTGTATACATTTACAGTGAGGTGAGCAACTTAAATGGCCTTATCTCCAAACAAAGGAAACATATACACACACACACACACACACACACACACACACACACACACACACACACAAACAGGGATGTGTTACCTTTAGCTCCGGGCAGAAGGGAATTGGTGCAGACGTCTGGAGAGGCAGAGACGTCGGTGAACGCGACCATACACACACAGAGCAGCAACAGTCTTGTGTTGCGTCCTTTCTCCATCATCTCCCGATCATCACTTACAAAGAATCCAAACTTTAGGCTTGTTCCAGCAGCTTGCAGCGACACACTGGCTGTGTGACGTACCAACTAATGAGCAAACATTCTCCGCAGAGGATCAGAAAAAGACACGCGCACGCACACGCAGACACACACACACACACACACACACGCGCGCACACACACACACTTTTGTTTACAGTCTTATCAGTTGCTTGTCATAATGTTACTCTGTTGAGAGTAACACTTAACAGAGTCCCGCATTCCTCTGTATATCTTACCCCTTGGAATTTAAAACTGTCTGTAATTGTTCTTTACAGGTTCAAAACTTCTTTATTATACTTTCTTAATATTACTTCTTTCTTTTTTTTCACATCTGCAAACTTAACATGGAAACTCCATTGAAACTTTGGTTCTTGTGCTTTTTGACTGATCAGCCACAGGCCAGAACCAATGTGAACTTTATTAGACAGTGAGTGGTGAAAGAATGTTTGGTTTGGTGGCTTGGCTGGTTTGTTAAGTTGGTGCCAGAACTCCACACTGATTTTTAGCTGAAATTGTCATCTTCGAATGGGAAATGTGCAAATCACAGAAGCCCTTTTCATTAATGTGCTCACAGTGATTCATCGATATGACAAAGGTCTTGTCATGCTGTATCTGCAAGGTCACACAAGACAACATAACTGACCTCCTGCTCTATTGTCCCTTTTAGAAGCTCAATGAAGAATGAAAAATTATAATATTATAATTGATGTAGGTGAAAATACTTGGATACTCTTTAACATATTACAGTACACATATTCTGGAAGTTTGTGATGACTCAGATGGAAAATAATGTAATTATTTCTGCAAACTAGAGGGAGCACAATGTTTCACGGACAACATGCCTGAGTAAGAAAGGACTGGGATGTTTTCTTATCAAGAAGGGAGTAGCACCACTGGGCCTGCAAATGTTTCTCCTCGTCCTCTCGTCCTTTACACTTCTTTCCACCCATTAGATCACTGACCATTGGGCGAGAGAGGTTTATGCTTGTACAGAAACGCACACAAAAACCAAAATGTACATCAGTACATGTACTTGCGCATAATAGGAAATATACAAAATGGCACAAGAAAAACAAAAGAACTACACAAGAACAAAAATGCTGTGCGCGCACAGATTCCTGCAAAATTACACATCCTCTGGATGGTCGGTATGTGCTGAAAACGTACAGGGATTAGAGGGTTTGGAGGCCTGAGGGTGGGGGCAAAAATAGGAGGAAAAGAGAGAGAGACGGAGACAGTGAGAAATAATTAGATAAGAGGACACGGGGAGACAAGAGACAGAGCGAGGAGGAAAAAAAGGATAACAGCCAGGACAACTGCGGTCCGAGCCGCATGTCTTGGCACAAATTGGGATTTCCTTATTCAAGAGATACGTTTCCAGGGACATCGGCTCTCCATCAGTCATCAGGGGCAATGGTCTGCACTGGTCTTTGCCGTACAGGGAGGGGCTGAGGTCAATGAGGGACTATTAATAAAAAAAAAAAGAGAAAACGATGAGAAATCAGGGATATTCATCTCCAACAGACCTGGGCTGGTGCTTTTCCTGATGTTGTTAGTATTTACAGATAAAATTCTTTCAAATACATCCCAGAAATGGCTCTGATATTACCGCACATCTTTCTTCTGACGGTCGAGTTGAAGGTTTGTCCATTTCATTCCAATCTGTTAAACGCTGTGCTCTTTGAAGGCCTGTCACACACTGGACTAGTCGTGTCGTAGTCAGGAATCAATTTTTTGCTGCTGATTGTGATGTTCTTCTCTTTTGGATCATCTTTGGAAAAACATTAAAAACACATGCTTGATAATATTTCACAGTTAGGCCTATCACACACACACTCAGTTTTAGTGGCATAATTTGTAAAAACTTTCTAGCTTCGAAGTCTACCTCGTCCCTGCTCAGGCATTTGTTGATGTTGAGATTTGTGTATTTTGATACGAGAGCTCTTTTATGGTTCTGGTGTTTGGCGTTGCTGATAACTGGCTTGCTGGCAAAGGTTGCTCAGAGAACATTAAAGAAACAGCCATGTTTCAACAGCACACATTTGTGTGGCCATCATTGTAAAAAAAAAAAGAAGAAGAAAAATATTAATAACCCTGCTTTGACTGAGCGGGGCGACTGAGACTGAGACAAGGATGACAGTGGCGAGAATGAACCGAAACAGTAAAGTCGCTGGCTGGAAAACAAAAGTTATGATGCTAAAATGCTCCAGAAAGATTAGAGGAATCATTTTCTGTGGGATTTGCACTATCACATTTCACATGTTAGTAATATAATACAATATAACAAAATATAGAATAAGAATATAAAAATGTTACTTAGCTGCTTGTAGATGGAAAAAAAAATGCAAACAACACACAAGTAATACTTCCACTCAGATCCGATTAACATTGTTAATATTTAAGACAAAACGTGATGATTAATGACACTCAGATAATATAAAGAGCTCACACGCATCGTAGTAGACAGCGTACTGTGAGTATGTGTGTGTGTTATTCATTCTTTCGGTTTTGGGGGACTTTTACATTGTTTTAGTCGAGGTCTGGGAAAGTGCGGCATTCCTGTTACACACACACACACACACAAACACACGCACGTACACACAAGAACAACACAGCCATCTTGAAGGCTAATTGTTTACATGTGGTTTGGATTTCATTCTCTAATTAAGAATGTGATTCACACTCCTGGAGTGAGGGTTGACTCGAAAGTGGGAACCACACTACAAAATAACCCCTGTGTTCTCTGCTGCTCTAAAACCCGTTTACGATGCTGGAAGAACCATACGTACGGTTACATGCAAACAGCAGAAGTAGCTCAAACTGCCCACATGTGTGTCAGGGACAAATCCGTCAACAGCAACTTGGGCCCATAAAATGTTTACCTAACCTCTCCTCCCAACCACATTACTTTACTGTAGAGCATGTGTGTCATAGTTGGCGGAGGGACTGCTGTGGAAGTGGCTGTGCCGCCTGTGCTTCCTGGTAAGGAATGGGAATCTGGCCTAACCCTTTTTTCTTGAGAAAGCAGTGAAGCATGCAACAAACTGGTGACAACCAAAGCCTGAGTGTGTGATGTTTCTCTTTCCTGCTTAATGATTTCACTTCGCAGAAAGTGATGCAGACGATTTTTGTTAAATGATTCTCATCCGGAATCAATTAAAACCGTGGTCCGTTTCGCTGCAGCACTTGAACTGCTGACTCCACAAGCAGGAAAACATGAGCTCTGGTAGTCTGGGTAATCAGCGGTGCCCTTTCTGAAATACCTCAAATAGAATCCAGTTCTTAAAATCTGATATTCAACCATTTGAATGACAGATATGAGAAGCAAAAATACTAAGGGGATTGCTGAGAAATGAATAGAGAACAATTTCAGTAAGGTGTCAAATCAGCGCCTTCTCTTTGCTCAACAAATGTTACATTTTTCCCCAAGAACAATCATCACTTTTTCTCCTGAATTATTAAGTGAGTAAAAGTGGGCCCAAAATGGAACCCTGTGGTACACCTTTGTTGACAGCCTTAAAACTTGCAAGACTAAATTCCAGTGTTTTTTTTTTTTAAATCGCCTGATATCTTTTTTTTAAACAAATTTGGCAATGATTACTAAGTTGTCGTTGTCAAACCCATATAATTTACAGTTTAACCATAAACTTAATTATAAATAAGGAAACACAAATGCAAACAAATGATTAGAACTTGATTCAAGAGAATAAACAATTGTGCATTTTTTCTGCATTGTTACTGATATGTCTGTGCAAGGCCCATGTGGGCCAATATATCGGCCGAGCTCTAGTTGAAATTTCACTTTGGCACGGTTGAACTACCTCTTCAAACCCTACATGACAGTCTGGGCTGTCATATCATATAATCCGCATTAAAACAGACAAGCCTGGCCGTCTCACAGATTGAGTATGTATGTGGTACCTGCGTGAAAGCTGAGATGCACATTTCTCCTCCCCGTGAAAAGTTGATGCTTCTTCAAGAAAATCTGCCATTCGCTTGACATGGAAACAATATGAGGGGAAATGAATGGTGTTGTGGTTGGGAGATGGATGGGTGTTTATGTCTGCCGTCAACTCTGCTGACTTTGGTTCAAAATCCAGCTTTTCCAGGAACCATTTCACTTAGAGAAGTTTGCATTTTTCAAAATTTGCCTTAAATTGGTCCATGACCAATGGCTTTCCCAACCTTATATAAACTGTTTAGAGGCTAAACCTCAACTCAAAGTCTTATTGCTATAACCTAATCCTGACCTCAACCAAAGTTGTTTTAACCAGTCACCAGTGCCCTTTCTCCTGTTTGCCATCTACAGAATGTGACACACAAGTGCAAATCAAGTATTAGGTGTAATGGTTACATCATGTTCACAGCTCAGGGTTTCAGGTCATGCTCATGTCATGAAATCTAATCCCATTAGTGTATCAAATGTCAGTTTTGTTTTCACAGTGATAAAGTGGTATCCAGCGATGGAGGTGGGCGGCAAAAGCTGTTTGCTTATAAAATAAATAAGTTAAGCTCTTATACCGCATTATAAGTTATTTCACATTTTTCAGAAAGGTTATTTTTTTCTCTAACATCTTGTCCAGTCAATTAAAAAGAAAATCTGTTGCAGCTGCAAAACAAGCTTTGTTTACTTAACAAAACTTTTATATCCATCTGCTGTCTGCTTTTCTCTTCCGTCTGTGACTCCGTGGCACTCGAACAAACCAATTTTCTGGACACAGCTTTGCCCTCTGGACAAAACATTTAAACTCAAGGAAGATTATAAACAGCAGCAGCAGCAGTGGAACTTTGCTTGCGCTTTGTCACATCCAGAGAAAACTGTTTGTGTTCGTTTAACCATACAATATGTGTTTCATTGCATATGCTACTTACACAGTGAAGGATACCTTCGACAAACATTGTAATATTGATATATTTTCTTGCATTTTCTTCTTCCCTTCCCTGTTGCCTTGGGAGGGTTTTGAGCCTTTATACCATTTGGTTGCATGATTTCACATTTGAAGACATTACTCCTATGTGCCAAATAAGGTAGATGTATGTGCATACTCATGTTTGTATCTGCGTGCAGGTGATGTTACAATCACTGGTGCATGCCGCTCGGATGAGTGCCCTGATTTGCTGTCATTTGCATCGTTTGAGCTGCAGCTTCCTGGAGAAAGTCCCCGGGGGAAGTTTGATCAGCTTCCCTGATCACTATAAATGGATGCCAGGTAATTTTTCTTTTCAGAGTTTAAAAGATTTTAGAAAGGACTGGGCATGCACATTTGTGAAGACGAGAGGTTATTGTGGGAAAGACAGACAGACAGGCAGACAGGCAGACAGACAGAGAGGCAGACCGGAAAGCAAGCAGACACTCAGGTAGACAGACAGGTAAATATGTTGGAGACAGACACGAGGAGGAGAAGATAATCACACTCGGTGTCTGGAAGTGACACGTGTTGTTCTAATGCTATTAGACCCTGCACTGAAATCACAGCATTTGTTGTCACTAGTCTTAAAATAGCTGATCTAAAACCACCTTTTGGGGGAATATATTTTAAGAATTGCTGAGATCGAACATCTTTAGTGTTGTGGTTCGGTTGAGAAATGTGAACTATTCTATTTCTGAAGCAAATGATTCCACATTTGATTCGCGGAAACGTCCTTTTTAAGGCCCCGTGAAGACACTGCCGACATAACAACCTTTTCCAGTAACAAATCAAACCTATCAAATCATTTTCTTGACAGCGAACTGTGTGGCAATCTGTGTAATACTGTCAACACACACAGACACTGCCACATTTATCCTCGTGAGCAATTTAGAAATCTTTTAATCAAATTCTGATCGCACTGAGATTACAAACCCCCTCGTAATGTAACCTCTCTGGATTTAAGATGCTTGTTTGGAGTGGAGGTCGATTGCGCAAAGGCCTTTATCTCACTCTCGAAGAAACGCTGGATTAGATAGGGAGCTGCAAGCCACAAATTGTCATGTGCAAGTCGCTGGCAATTTTAGATAATATGAGTCAGATGGGTGTTGAGAAAACCACCTCAAGAGTCCTTACTGTTTCTCACGGCTCCACCTTACAGCTTTGGATGTCACAGTGTTTATATAGTATACCTCACCCAGACCTGTGGTTAAACTTTAATTCTAAAAAATCCGTCTTTTTCTCAATGATTGACCGTAACCGAAATTCCTCCTGTGTGTGTGCCTGAACTGCGCCTAAAACCTCTGCCAGAGAACGAGAAATAATAATAGTTGTTTCTAATAATACTAATACATTGTGTTCAGCACACACAACTAAAGCATTTACAAGCATGTCTACAAATTGTTTTGCATATTGATCGAGTTCCTACTGACGCAGCAAACCTTATTTCAAATTACCAAAGAATTTACCTACCTTTCTTTTAAATTTTCATCTCCAAATTGTGGATTAAGATTAGCAGCGAAATTGTGCTAAATTGTAACTTTTTTTCATGTGAAAACTATCATTAAGGCTGTATGGTCTCACTTTTGAGATATTGCCCATCATTTTTACTTTAGTAGTCAGACACCAGACAAAACATGCCGCCAGAGACACAGACAGATTTAGGTGCTTAACACCCTGTCAGTTGTCGGATAAGGTGATTACTAAGTCTTTCTTCCTAGTCAGACTGTCTTGTTATAATCATCATCTTTGGAATCAGTTATTACAGCAAGGTACTCCAGCAATATACTGTACATTAGAATTGAGTGAAAATAAAAAAAATGATAATATATTAATAAACTGAGATACTATTGTGTCTTTTTGTTCACATACTTATTGTTAAGCACACGGAATATCTATTTATTGTAATGGTTCTTTTGGTTTTTTGATTCACCAAACTGGTCCCTTTTGGTCACTTTAACAGTCTGTTAAACGCAGCCCACATACAGTTTGATGGAATAAATAGAAAATAAGATGTTGGAAAACCTTTAATGGCAGTTTCATGTCACCGTGGATGAATTAGTCTTTTGGAAAATCCCCCTTTGGTTGCATTTTAAAAGCTTCCCAGTCTCCGACATCATTGTCTTGGCAGTGCGACCTGTTTGTCTCACACTGAGTCTTTAGAGGGTGACTGAATGACTGATTTCAACATCAGTGTCTAACGCAGGCACGCACGCACGCACGCGCAATGAAGTACGGCTAAAGCTTTATTCCCTGTCTGACTGCAATATGACCTCAGCTCACCTTGGAGTTTACCGCTACAGTCTGTATATGGTCAAGGGGAAAAGAAGCAAAATATATTTTGTATTTTAAAGATATGGCAGTGAGTTTTTCCAACATTTCTAAGCAGAAATAGACAACTTTTTGGCGTGAACGTGTCACGATGTTAAAACTGATTGCACAGTGTAACGGTGACGGTGAAAATTACGCCATCTGTCCCACTGTTGCCCTCCTATAAGCCTTCACCATGTGGTTCCCTTTGCCACCCGGACACGGATTTCACCGAAAAATGACGACTCGACGGCACAAAGCGTCACCCGTTGGGTAACAAGAGCAAATAAGAGAATAGCGTTCTTCAGGTATGTATCCCCAGTGATACAACGCTGCTACTAGTTAATACTAGAAGCCAGAAAACAAAGTGGGAGCTCCAGTGTACATACTTCTTTCTTCTCCCAAGCGGAGTAGACAACTTCCTCTGAGGAAAAGTACCCGCGTCCTTATCGGCGTCCTGATACTGCAGCGTCCTTATGGCAGTGACCAAACAATAATCCCACCCGTATCCGAGGCACAAAAGTTGTCCGTTGCCTCCTTAACATTCGCTAAACCGCGGGGCCTACTGGGTGAGCCCGGGAAGGCTGTCACCTGCAGTTTCTGCTCTCAGACCGTGTGCCAGAGCGGGAGAGCAATCCATATGGTGAAAGCCAGCAGAATCAAATTGAGATGTTTTTTTCCTCTCTGAGCTCATCACACTCACAATTTCGCTCCATCGAAGTTCGCAGTTTCTGCCATTAGACGCTGCTGCATTGTGCAGTTACCTAATGTGGCATTACTCTGGATTTACTGTAATGCCTTTTTTCCGTAAATGATATTTTTCCATAATGATTAATGAGCTTTTACCAAACTTGTATTTAACAATTGCACATGCTCATGATGTTATGACATAATTGTCATCAATTCTAACAACAAAAACAGAGACCCGGGTCATAAAAACAGACGTTTTCCTGTTTTTGTTCTTCCAGAATACAATTGGCCTTGAAACGACAAGCGACTACAAATACGCGTCTGCATGTTCCCAGTTGTGCCTGTTCTCCGATTTCTTCGAATAATAAAAAAGTCAAAATTCAGAGGAGATTACTATAGATGTATTGGACTCAGACAGAGATCTTTATTTTGATGGTCTTTTTCTCCACAGCATAAATCACTGACACAGAAAATTTCATTTGTGGTGGATGAGTTATGGAATGACAACAGAGGGCTGGAGTGGCTTTTGAAGCCTGAGGTCGGAGCCTCTGGTGTTGCTTTAGGCACAGCAAGTTCTGTGTGTGTGTGTGTGTGCGTGTTACAACATGTCTTAAGCAAAAAGTTGCTTACCTCAATGCTGTGCAATGACCCCCCCACCCCCCCACACGTTGACAGCATCAACTAACAGAGTGAACAACAGCAAACTGTACTGTATGTGCACTGCACCGGGGCAAACAGCAGGCTGTATTTCAGTTTGCGCCGTGATGTGTGTGGGCTGACATCATGACGTGTGGTTTGAAAGTCTGCCCCGGTAGAGAGCTCCGCCGCTCGTTGCTCTCACATTCACCCGGCAACGCTCACCGATGGGTAAGTTGCTAAACTGTGCCAAGAATGATTCCCATTTAGTATTTAAGAAAAAGATGCAGTGATTACTGTGAGACACGGTAATCAGCAGCCCGCATCGATGAATCTTGTATGTTATTTAGTTCTGTTGTACCACTGTGTCACCACACGTGTCAGATTTTTTTGGGTTGAAAACATATTCATTATGATGAGATTTAACTCTGTGAAGTCACAGATCTTGGCCTTTGCTGTTCCAAAGCACGCACTCATTGTCATTTGGAGTGCACACGAGGCCAGCTGCAAAAGGGCGATTTAGGAATCAGCTCATTAAAGTACATTTCTTTACATCACAACCTCTGATTTAGTTTTCATTTGGTTTGGAAAATGTCCTGCCCGTCAGGTTTGAGGCTCAGCGAAATTTGGTTCTGCTTTGTGTCCGATTGTATTCCTGGCAACAGAGGGCTATTACATACAACATCTTTTCACGCTCAGATCCCGCTTCTTTTACTCATTGCCCTTTCTTGGTTTAATAACTTTTGTGTCTGTTAATCCCTATTTTTCCCCAGAGAGGGAGCCGAGGGAGGTGGCCAACATCTGTTGACTGACGTGGTTGAAAAAAAGAGAGGCATAGAGTAAATCAGCACTAAGTTGTCGCAAAATAAATCAAGCCACATATGCACATGATTACACGGGGACATGCAGCTTGGCGAAAATGCATTAATCCACGTGTCTAAAGTCTAGATTATCCTACTTGAAATGTATTTTCCCCCCAAACAGATGTAACTAAACGGGGACCTATTAACATGTTAGAGATCTACCAAGTGAAAAACCTCTCAGAGGCATATTTAAATTGCTGCTCAACTAGTTCAGTTGCTCTGAAGGAGCGTTGACCTCGACAGAAGGCAGGACCATCTGTAGACATAATAAGCTCCACGAGCTCATCACCCCCACCCCACCCTCTCTCTCTTTCCACGTCTCCGTTCCCACTGTCCCATCTTTCCTTTTACTGGTCTCCTGAAATTTCATGAAATGAGGCTAATGACTAGAAGTTCAAATACCAGCTATAAACACGTGAAGTGAAGAACAGCAAACAGCTGCAGTCTGACGCTCGAACGGGACGATGGAAAGTGTCAGACTGTTTGCTTATGAATGTGTCTACAGCTCTGGCATACAGTCATTTCCAAACTCGGGCAGAGAGGTGTCGTTTTAGTTTGTTTCTCATTAAATCATGACCGAAACTTTCCCAAACCTCAAGGAAAGTTTGTTTTAATTCTCTGCCAACCTCTTCGAATGACAATCAAGTGAAATGGCTTTTTCAGTATTTTTTGAACTGCCGCAAAATTCCCTTTCATTGAGGGACAATTTTTTGACGGGCGAAAGGTGATATTTTGTCGTCCTCTTCAGCCCTTTGCATCCATACTTTACCACACAGTGATGAGCACCAAGATTATATGCTTCAAAAAAATAAATTGGGGCAGATTTTATCCGCTGTAGCCTGCTTATTTTCAGCTGATTTGTTTAAAGTTAGAATTTCTCTCTAGAGTCTCAAATGTGCGCTTGATGGCTGATACGGTGTTTGAAGGTTGAGGCCAAAGCTGCAGTCATTAAAGAAACTCATTTTCTACTGGATAAGAAAAAAAAGTATGATGTGCTCCTTGGCCTTGAAAGTAAAGCTAGGCAATAACTGTAGTAAGGTATAAAGGTTGTCACACAGACACTTTTAATCCATTCCTAACCATTTTTGCTTTCGGAACTGAAGAAGGTTCGCGGATGAGAGGTAAAACATCTTCAAGAATCTAAAACCTAGTGCAGCTGTATCCGCCCTTTGGGATAACTATGACCCGGATGAATTAGAATCTCCACAGACACCTATGCATGGGCAGTATAAGATAGTTTGGCGCGAAGGTGAAAGTGAATGTTTATTTACAGCGCTGTCAATCACACGTGTGACTTAGTCAAAATTAAAGGAAATACAAGGAGAGTAAATCTGAAAATGACATCATGAAAACTCAAACAAAAGCCACATGTTCGCAGCAGCACAGCCTCACATTGTTCTGCCTCCCTTGAGAGGCGGGGGGGGGGATGCTACTGAATATATAGGGCGTTCAATCAACACCTACACTCCTTCAGCCCATACCGGTATTTACTGAGGGATGAAACATACAGTGACTTTAATACCAGGAAATATAAATGATCATTTTACTCCTTCCCCAAGCTCGTTACATTTCTAAATCACTATCTGAAAGGTAAGAATCTCGACAGATTTAACTAACAAACAATAGACAATCAAACTAAACATTCCCACTTAAAAGAACGCCCCCTCACCAGTTGGTTTAAGCCCTGATGTCAGCGATGACATCACCAACACCATAAAAACCAGGAAGTTCTGGGCGGGGCCTCTTTCACACCACAGGCCTGCATGGTGACTCTGAACAAAGGAACAAACAAATGTAAGTATTGGACAAAGGAACAATTTCCAAACGCAACTCAATGAATATAACTGAATGCAACTCATGGCTTTGTGTTTGCTTTCACAAAGTCAGTGAAGCAATGTTACCTTAGCAATGCTAAATTATAGCAAAATGCACACATGTAGAGTGTAGTATGACAACGTGCAGGCTGACTTGTGGAAAGGGACGAGTGGTGAGTAAAGAGATCTCCTCCACTTTGTCACAGGCAGTCACTGTTTTTGGGGAAGTGGGGTTTGAAACTGATCTTGACTTTCTGTAACGGGCACTACAAACTATTTCTGCTGGCCGTGGTGCCACCGCGCTATGGGGGTGTCCGCCTATGGTTTTCTACTCCCTGGCGCAGGGTGATAATGATGGATGGTGAACGTTTTCTCCAGGGGATTCGGTGGGCTCGGCGGGACATTGCAGACAGATTGGGTAATTATCGCGATGCGCTCATCTCATCTGAGCTCCTCGCTGCCCTCTTCCCACCAACCCACTGGCTCGGATTTCAGAATTCCTCCTCCTGCCCGCGGCTCCCATGTGCTCATCTTTGCCCTCGGTGTTGTCAAAATGTGTGACCGCAATAGTGTGAGGGCCAGCTCTTTCCAGAATCCCACAGCCCACACCCGGCAGCACCTAAAACCGCACTGCCAGAAGTACAGTGTTGCAGTACAGTGTCTCGTGCCCACGCTGCGACTGCTGTGAGACGCCACATGCAGGCCAGGCCGGCTGGCTGTGGGCGCGGCTAGTCACATTACCTGTAGCATGTGGTGATTACATTTTAAGAAAAAGAAATCCTCTTCAAGGAACCTCCCCGCGAACACACCTCTCTGTCCGTCGCTGCATATTTCCGCCTGTGCGTGTTTCCCGTCCCACCGCACCAAAACGGAGGTGACATCTGCCGCCGGCTGCATTTCACTTAATCCCCGCGGTCTCTCTGCAGCTTCCCTCTCTTCTAGCTCCATCCTTCTCGCTCCACCCAAACAGCGATGAGAGCATGTCACTTACAGACGAAGGTTTGCGTACATTCTCTCTCCCCCGGGGCATGTGGTGGAACATATGATACTGCAAACAGCAGGAAGGCAGGGTTCAGGCAGGAAAGGCGAAGGAGATTGGGACGGATGATTGATTTTACGGAACACTGGAGGTGACGTGCACATTTTCATTCGTGTGTCGCCTCTGGGTTTCGGGATTTAAACTCCTGTCTATTAGGACCGTTTCTCATCCAGGAACACTTGCTGTTCCGCATAAAATCATCATTGCTGGTCGCCAGCTTCCCTTATTTTTTCTGGGCGCTACTTTTGGTGGGGATCGAGACTTGGGCGGGAGGATCAGGAACTGATCTCGAAATGCGTTTTATTATGACTATTGTGAAGAAGGTTTCTCATTGACACAAACTATAAATAAGTCTGCAGTGGATGGAAATGGTGACAGTTAAAGGTTTGTAAAGAAGGAGGAAGGTGTAGAAAGGTGATTTTTTTTTGTTTGTTTGTCTAAAATAGTGTACATAAATCTCCGACACATGCTGCGCTGACGGTTCACACCATCCGAAGAAACCCAGCCCAGCTAGAAGAGTTGAGTCGAGACTGATGTCGGTCAAGTGTCTTTGAATGTTCCACGTGATTGATCGTCAATAAGATGACATTACATGGTTTCACAACGGGCTTCCCTTTGCTCACTGGTTGACATTTTGATGAATTCTAAAGCCTGAGGAAGCAGTGAGGGTGAGATTGTTACTGTACCTGCGTACGATAACCCGAGCCACTAACGTTGTGTGAGCTCAAATTCATGTTCCAGTCCATTTTACTGACCAATTTTCTGTCTTTGTTGCGTTATTGACATAGTTTTCATTCAAATGTTGTTTGTCATTATCTTTCCTTCAACACATTCTGTGTAATACACAACTCTCCATTTTCTCTTCAATTTCCCAGTAGAATTGTTTCTTTTTTTCATTCCTTTTGACTCGGACTGTACTGACAAAAGACTGTTTGGCTTCTGTGGAAGTGGACAAATTACAGCCGCGGGAGCTACAATAACTTTCGTCTTTTCTTCCATCTGGTCTTTTTTTTTCTTCTTCTATCGCTGTGCCATCTCACTTTTCTTCCTGTACCACAAGTGCACTTATTTTAATTTCTCCTGCCAGTTGGTCTCTCCCCCCCTCTCTCTTCTTGTCTGACGGGCTAAATCTGTCACTGTCCTGTTGGAGAAATAAACAGGGCGCCACCGTAAAAAGCAGGAGGACAGAGGGCGACTGTGTTCTGGCCTCGCTGGTTCTGATGAGAGGAGCAGACAGAGCGCTGGCAGAACGTCTGGGAGAAAAGGACTGTTGGGAAGAAAACATCACGTCGTCACAGCAGAGCGGAGAGGGCAGTGGAGATGCACCCGGGATGCTCTGGGACTAACAGAGTCTTGCTCCAGTGACAGAAGTTCATGTGAAAACAATTTTCAATTTTATCCTCTGACTTGAAATTTGGAATTTGGGAAACATGTTACACTGGCCTTCTGATGTCAGCGCTGATTCCCACCGGAACGTGTCATGTCAACACTTGCTGAGTCACTGGCAGCTCTCACACTTTCGGCTCTGTCCACGCTGCATTGTAGAAAGCGGGGGGGGGGTGTCTGATGAGCATTGGTTGTCTCTACCTCACGGGTCTGGTTGTGGTGAGAACGACCAGACTGTCAAAAACTTGCAGCGATGGGACGATCTGGTGCCTCAGAATATGCAGCACAATGAACACGGGGAGAGCTCATCTCATTGAGGTCACTAAATGACAGCGGGTCAAGCTGTTCAAATGCAGGGAAATACATGAAACTTGTGCATAGTTTAAGGAAAATATCCAATTTTTTTTCCTGTGATGATCCTATTACAATAATTTACTTCACTTCGCGTCCGCTTCATTCAATTGTATTTCATGGTTTATTCCCGTCTCTCCCTCTGTCGTCCGTGTGCTGGGGAGCATCTGTTAAAGTAATACACATAGTGGAATGGGGGCGGTCGGAGCGCTCCAAGCCAAACAGAAATCCCTGTGCGTTTCCAGTATTCAGGGAATGAAGTGATATTGTACCAAAAACTCATCAGATGTAAAGGAGGCGGTTGGCCGGACTCTTTCATGTGATGAACTTAGATTCCCAAGGATTCCCGAAGATTTACAAAGTCTGGCCACGCCACTGGAACAAATGCGGTCATGCAGTGCAACGACTGAACCTGGCTCTTGGTCATTAGCGGCAGGATCAAAGCCTCTCGGCGCACAGGGTCGTGGCTCCGTTGAGAGGAAGGAACATCCCTCCGGGGCAGACTTGCTATTATTCCGCCCCAGTACGTCGTATTTGACTGGGGTTTAAGGGTTTCTGCCTGTCTTAGCCTGTCAGCCACAGTAGTTTGGAACGCTGTCGGTGTTTAGTCATGGTCGCGTGTCTGGAGGCCGAAGAGATCGCCGCTTGCCGGTGAGTGTGAGTCACCGGCTGGAGCGGGGCGTTCGACGATGCTCTGAGTCCGAAATGATCTGTGGCATGACAGGAGCAGAGACGTCTGGCAGGTGCAACAACAAGCTGCGGTGAATCACAGTTCACGTGGAAATTGGTTTTGATATTTTAAATGGTGCAACTTCCAGCAGGGAACATGTTTGTGTGCGTCTGCTGACGAGCGGATCGGCATTTTGAAGCGGAGAATACTTTGCATCGATGAGGAAAGCAAGTGTCCAAATGTTACAGCTGACCACACGAACACACATTCACGGACACACAGTGACCCATTCATCAGGCTCTGTGGAGTCTGGAAACTCCCCTGTCACAGCCAAACGCACACAGAGAGACACACACACAGAGCATGTGCTGTAACACACATAAACAGTTGGCCTGTCACATTCGCATTGAGAAATCTGCAGCTTCTGAAGAGAAAGTCTGCTGCGTTGTCCTTGTCTGACATGCAAAGCTTCATAAAATGTTATGCGTCTGTCTTCAGGGCCGTCTAAATCACCGAGGCGTGGGATTGCTTTGGCTAATTTTCACGTCGTATGGTTTTTGGACTTTTGGCTGAATTTGATTTATTCGCGGGTGCGGTTGGCTTTTGCACTTTGCAAAAACTTGGGAAAGTATGCTTCTATTTAACGACGCCTAATTCATGAACCAGCACTGGCAATAAGAAGGTGTCAACCAACCATCGCAGTACTGTTTTTGCTCATAAAGAACTTCTGAAATTCAGTGTTCAGAGGTCTTGTCATGACTCCGCCTGAGGGAAAGTTTATTTGTATTAGTGCACAACTGACCCGTGCTTCTGAATGTAGCACTTAATTGCTGCAGTTGCAGTGTCGAGAAGTTGGAAGAACATCCAGTCTCTGTGCTTATTTCTGTGACGCCGTGAATCAGAAATTGATTTTTTTCCTTCCCATTTGTGTTCTGCTCCACAAAGCAGCAGGAATACCATAAATTAAGCAAAGCATATTGATCAAATAAACATGATAAGATATGAATTGCTTTCTCCCCGTCAGTGGTGGATTGGATCTTTTTATTGTTCAGTTTTGTTTCACAAAACCACCGCAATAAGAGGATAGGGACAGGTCATCACCGTCATCATCATCGTCCTCATATCATTACTATCATCATGGGAAATCAAGCTCTAAAATATCTCTCCCATGTGACTTTTTTCCCAGTAATTATCTTTATTTTCTTACATTCTCATCGCGCTCTTCAGCTTTTGATGAAGACGAGAGCCATCATCGCACTCATGACACTTGTAGTCTGTACAAACACCATTATATCACTTTGCAGTTCTGTCCGTGCATAAAGGCCATGTCCTAGTGCAGCAACTATTATTTCCTCCAAATTTCCCGTAACTGTCTTTCAGAAAAAAACAACTATGCTGCTCGTCCAAATGGCCCAATGAGACTGGACCGGTAGCATGATTAGAGATTTGACTTCAGACGTCTAATTTGGTGGCTCCTTGATGTGATGGCAGAATAAAAGACAGCGAGAGACGAGAGGAGAGGAGAGGAGGACTGAAAGTGAAGAGGAGGAAATTGAAACATTGTGTGACCACAGAAAAGGCCATGGACGGTTTTAATATGCCCCACTAAACAGAAAAGGAAAGCCAGAAAAACAAAAGGGGCTTTCGGCAGCGCTTCTTTCGCAAGCGACCTGGCCAGCTGCTCCGGCCGGGTGCAGGGTGGGTGGGGTGTGTCACACACATGGAGGCTGCAGGGATGTGACTTCCCGCTCACTTTCTGCTTTCCCTCTTTCCGTCCACTTTCTCTGTCCAAGTCCCTGGATCCGTTCCTCCTGTTATCTAATCCTGAGAGCCTCTTTTCTGGAATCTAAAGAATGACAGTTGTTGGGTTTTTGAAATGTCATCGGTAATACTGGCCTTATTACCAGATACGTCTGATCACATGCAGGAGCATCGGGAGCATACAGCAGCAAATCAAGGCTTAAATATTGCACCGTCTTGGGGGGAAATATTCAGAAATTCCAGGCAGCAGTAGTGTGGCCATTACATCACTGGCACAATTTGGCACACAGCTAATTTGATCTGCTTACTGCTCTGACATTTTAAAATGAACAGACATGTCCATGACAAGTAGCTGCCATGATGGATCACAAAGCCACAACCAAGCGTCTTAACTTCCGAGAATACACGTAGAGACTGGGACGAATTAAGAAAATATTTCGGTCTTTTTCTGTTGCTATTTAAATCATATTACACAGACTCAGAGGAATAGAGTCAATTACTTAAGCAGAAACTTGGAAAGAAATTACCCAGTGGCAGGAATCAGGGACATCTAAACCACATTTTTAGGAGGAACAGGCATCTACTGTAAAGCAGATACACACAGTTCCATACATACATGTACAGAAACACACACAACATTTGCAGAAAACCCCAAAGAAACAGACGCGGGGCTCCCATGACATGAACATGGGAATTTTTATGCACACATACACACACACGCATTGCATGCTCTAGGATGTTTGTCCTAGATTTACCAGAAACTGTATTAACAATGAGAACCTTAAACAAGATGATTATATGATTATTACTGCCTTGGCCAGAGGGAGGAAGTATAAATCGAAGACAGGGCAGTGGCGGTCAGAAGGAAAATGACATGAAAGAATCAGGGAGGAGTTCTGGCCAACCTTGAAGCGCTTTTACTTTTTTCTTTTTTTTAATTTCAAAGATTTTCTGATCTTTAAAGACCGGGCTGACCTTAAACAACGCGCAAACACACGGTTACGCACCAATACGGTGTGTTCTTAGTGACCTTAGTTCAAATACAGCTTAAAGGATTTCTACTTTCACCACAAAGAGTGAAAGCCTGTATGTGTCTTTCAGATTTTCTGTAGTGCTGTCAACCAAAACAGAAAAACACATTCAAATTGGAAAGGATATTTGGAACACGGATGTAAAGAGATGTTTTGATATAACTCTGCAGAGCAAACAAGCTCACACACACTATTCCTCAGTTCTTACCTCAATCAAACTTTTGATCTCGCTATAATCTTAGAAACTCAGATCAAACGCGGTGTGGTTCATTGTTTCAGTTTCACTGAATCCTGCCACAGAACACAAGGACTGATAGATGATTTAAGGCCACCATTGACCATCTGAGCTTAGGTCCACACGCAGACCCGCGTTCCAGATGTTCATTGATAAACTATGGACCCGATTTGGTCAATCCACTCACGCTGGACCACAACACTCGGCCATTTGAATGGGAGCATGATGGAGCGGCCCTATCCCCAAAACCTCACCGCTGCTTTGAACTTCCAGAAGGTTTAGAGAGAGACTTAGGAACTCAGCTCATAATATGGTTACTGGTTAGCCACTGGTGACCACACTCAGCTCTCTGATGTCGCCTTCAGAGGCCTAGTGCAGCTGGCTGATGGTCGAGGCTTGGCTGAGCGTCTCTTTGTAGTGTGGCAGGTTGCAGGAAAGCCGGGGAGGCCCCTTCATTGGATCCCTGCCTCCTGAAGCACACTCTTTATCAAGAAATGGAAAATAATTTCAACCTTACACAGAGGAACTGACTAGCACAGCTGTACCAGAAAGAGAGGGCACTGCGATTTAGTATAAACTAATCAGAGCTGTAGGTGGAATTATATAAGCTGCGGTGGCATCTCTCTTGCAAACCTGCGGAACAGCACTGCAACTTGTAGAAAGCAATTTATTTCAGCCACTTTCTTTTACCAATGAATATGCTCAGGAGCTCCTGTAGAACCAGTTACGTGTTGAAAGTGTAGTTATCAAATTAGAATTGAAATAAATCACAATCCAAGAAGTTAAAAAATTTGCTTTTGAAAAAGGTTCACTTGGAAAACCACACTAACTGGGCTGTTCTGTTATCAAATCCTCGAACATCAGACTCTGACGTCGCAAAGAAGAGAGAACTAGAGACCATCTCGCAACGGGACTACTCCAGCCCCGAGTACACCAATGTGTTCACATTCTGACCCACGAGTACTAATTACTACATGATTACATCATACTGAGTACTCAGTAATCATGAGTCGGACCACTCCCATATTTCAACTCAGCCCTTGGTCCTAACTACACACCTGTGAAGGTTTGCGACTGCATCTTGTGCAGTTGGCAGTTGGTTGGTTGGAATCTGACCGACAGAACTATTAAAAAAACTGCCAAAGTACAGTAGTAGCTGTCTCCAGGACCACATTTTGCCATGATAACACACACACACACACACACACACACACACACACACACACACACACACACACACACACACACACACACACACAGTAAAACTAAAGTTATATTGTCCAGACGTGTTGATATATTTCTCTGTTAACGTAGTGATGTAGACTAGGAGGCTGAGTTTTTCGGCCAGTGGCCAAAAGATTGAGGGAAGGCTCCAGGCCCTTACCGCGTAGTCTCAGCAGTTACAAGCGAGTTTGTCCAAAATTGACAAATCAAATTAATCTTGGAATCCAAGCAGGTCCAGCCTGAAAGGAATAGTTCAACATGTTGTGAAAAAGAGCTATAACAGTTGTTACAGTTTGTTTTTTTCAAGACAGTTAAACGAGTAGATCGGTACCACTGTCATGGCTACGTGCATCAAGCTGAACCTTGAACCAGGAGGTCCATCGGCCTATCCTTGCGTGAAGGCAACACAAACAAACATGGAGGAGAGCCAACACGACACAGAACAGGGAAATAACAAACAGGCCGACCAGCCGAGCTCGAACCTAAAAGAGGGACTACTTTTGTCGCTTGGATGTTGTTTGGGTGAGAAAAGTCTGACGTGGAGCAGAAACCCATACTGGAACACCTCTTACCTCTTTATTCACTTACGCAAGATTCATGTCAAACAGTACAGAGAGAGTCCACGGCAACACGGAGCTATTGAAGTTGATTAGAAGAAACCCAAGAGGAACTGAATTAAGATGATCACGGCCCGCTGGGTCTGGCAACCAATCCGATGTTATTAGCACAACGACATCTGGGAAATCCAACAGGAACAGGGATCAGTTAACATCACGGTGTGAAAATGCTCAGCCGCGGAGAAACCCATGATTCACACGAAGAATATGTGGCGTCTCGGTCCAGTCACAGACCGAGGATGACAGCCTCCCCGGTTTGGTTCAAAGACCTAATAGATAAGAGACTTTAACATCAGTGAGTTTGTGTCAGTGAATCATGCGACTTGTGTTTTCACACCCTGGCAGAGCCTCACACACACACACACACACACACACACACACACACACACACACACACACACACACACACACGCAGTAGACCGTTCTAAGCTGCATTACTATACCATCACTTTTGAGTCTCTAGAAAAAGTCACCACTCCCTTTCACTTCCGAACGTTCATTAAATATTTCACTGGTGACTCGCGTGTTCGTCATAGCAGCGGTGGTCTTGTTAAAGCTTGGCAAGATGCGAGTTCACTCGCTGGAGATTTCACATGCTGATGCCTGCACCGGGGCTACGGAGAAGTGAGAGTTCTCCCACCTCAGTGGAAATGGATCGCTGCAGCTCACACTATTTCTGATTCTCTTTGGCGCCGTACAAGGTGCCGTTGCTGTGAATTCCACCTCGTCCTACTCATAAGCGGACCGTCGTTGAGGCTCACAAGCGGTAGCACTATAGAAAGTTCATAGGTGCTGATTCCATCAATGGGGAGATTTATCTGTGCTGTCCATTCCTGTATTTCAACTTTGGTGTATTTTAACTCCGGTGTCCTCCCGCAGTCCCGCAAGTTTTAATTAAACATCACACAGTGACGTGAATTAAATAATGGCATGACAAACGAGCGCATAGTGACTTTCAAAATTATGATGCTGCAAAGTGAGTTAACCAGCAACGCATCACGTCGAATGACAGGCAGAGCTTTGGGAAATAAAAAAATTGCTTCTAACAACACATAAAACTTGCGGCACCAATAAGTTGACACCAGTGGTAAATGGAAAATAATATATATATATATATATATATATATATATATATATATATATATATATATATATATAGTTTTGAATCCTTCATTGAAGCTTTCTAAGTAATATGTTTGGTGGGGAAGTAATAATTAATAATAAAGTAAACTTACCTATAGTGCGATTGAGAACCTTCTCTACTCTGTCGCTTGTTTAAATAGCTTCAATTATTTCTGTGTTGGTGTATCTGAAGCTGTGTGTTTCCTGGCTGTCAATGAAACCCACTCAAATTTCTTTTTTGATAAACCAAATGAACTGAAACTGCTGTACAGTATGTGCCGAACCTCCTCCAGTGTTGAAGTCCCTGCAGCCCCTCAGAAGAGGTTGTGTTTGAGTTCAGTGCTCGAATCACAGGTTTCTGTTATTGCTCAGCTATGTCACAACTTATAGGGGCACACCCACTGAACACAGCTCACTCAGAGAGAGTATTTCTTACACACAATAGATTAGTCCATCACTTCAATGGGACTAATAATTCAATATTGATGGTGTTTTTATTGATTTGGTATTCTATCAGGTCAAAACTTTAGTCTACTTCCAGTCCTCATTTAAAGTGATCAGGAAGTAAAGACTCAGGTCACATAAGTCCTATTGTTTTATGCCCTACAGTCTGTACAGCAATAAGGCTGCATCATTTTCTGGTTTCCGGATTCAGGCAGTAGTGTTGTGAGTCAGGCTTCCTTCAGCCGGAAGTGAGCGTAGGAGGATGGTGTGTGACAGCATCCTCTGTCTTCATAAAGGTGAGTGAAAACAGGGACTTTGTTTGCTGGAATTAGCATCATAAACACACTTGGCCGTGTTCAGGGCAGAAATTGTGACGGGAAAAACAGTTTGAAATGTCCTAGGCCAAAGCCTAAAAGCGTGTACAAATATGGAAGCGATTATGACAAACATGACCATAACCGTAATAGTGAAAAGAACTACGCTGACTCAGATTGTGGCGCATGAAAGAGTAGGATTAAGAGAAGGGGGCTGGGGAGGTGTTTGCTTGGTACAGCGGAAGAGGTGCTGAAGGTGTGTCCACGCAAGAAGTGCTGCAGCTCTGTCAAAGCACGTTATTGAATGAGACCGTGGTGTGCTCCCACACTGCTCAATGACATTTTGCACACCTACTCGTTCAGCAAACATTTACAAGAAGCAGAAGCATTTGAATGAAGAGTGTGAATTTTGGGAAGATTTTCATTTTTCCCTGATTTATTCAGATGAATTGCTGGTCAGCTCTTCTTGGTGGGTTGGACCACACCGCAAAGTGCAGCTTAACATATTAAAGCCCAACTGATGTTTAAGGGTTAGACCTATATTGATATTTAAGTGTTAAAAAAGGGATAGCAATATTTTTGCAGCATGAAACACGTTTTTGGAAAGGATTCGTTAAAATAGTTTTTTTTTGTTTTGTTTTGTTTTGTTTTTTTATTAGAAAATGTCCAAGAAATGTACAGAGGGAAATATTTTTTAAGTGAAAAATGTGTAACTGCTCAACGGTCCAGTCCACTGTGTGTTCGCATGTGTCTACAGGCATAGAAACTATAAAGTCAAGTAAACATGAAGTATAAAGAGAAAATAGTAATTCTCTAATAACTGGTGCAATGTGTATTTCTTCTAAATTATCTCAGAGGAATCCAGAAAGTGTGAGTTTTTCCCCTCAAAAAAATATGAAACAAACGCTTATTTGCAACACGTCTCTGTTAAGTGCAGATGGCATGAGAAAAGCAAGGAAATCAAAACATTTCATCATTTGTTCCTTTGTCACTTTTGATGGAATCTGCAATTAATTTCCTCTTCAGACACTGCCAATTTTAACTAATCCAAATATTTCCTTCAGCACTCTGATTAACATTGCCAAACATTCACAGTATTTCTCAGCACCGAAATGCTTCACAAATCCCATTTTTCTGTCAGTTCCAGCCGGAGGCTTGGGCGTCTTGGTCGAGTGAAGCTTGACATTGGTTCTTCAGGGAGCCGGATCTCTTGTTAATTTTAGTTTTCCCACCCAGATTCTTCAACCTTGTACAGAGTTCAGGTCTGTGAGCGTTACAATCACCACCCTGTTGGCTACGCCAAATGCTGTGTCTCTAATCATGTCTCTAATCTCGGAAAGCCCAACTTCAGTTTACCTCACAGAGGTCTGGAGAACATCTTGAGAAAAATTTGAACAGTAGAAGAAATTCTGCAGCAGCCACTGGATTGCATGAGTTGAAAAACAGTTCCTTAGGAAACAACAGCTCCGTTAGTCCTTTGTTGGGGTACAAACTGATGCTCTGTGGTGTATTTCATTGGTTTGAAGTTCTCTGTAACACGCAGCCATTATACGGTCCAGGCCGCACAGCTCGGCCTCCTTTAACAGTAGCAAACCCTTGTATCATCACATACTACCCCATTCTGAACTGCTTATTATTAGGCCAAGGAATTTTACTGAGGCTGCATCAGTGACAGAAAAGCTACAATTTTCTTTGAATTATAATGTTCTGTGTTTGCATATTTAAAAAAAAACAACCCAAAACACTCTTGGTTCAGTATTTTCTCCCACAAAAACAAGACATGGTAAAAACCTAGTTCATGGCTTGACTGCATAAGGTCAATGTGAAAAATTGACGATGTAGTTGGAAACTATTGTGGAACCACTGCGAACCGCCACTTTCATTATAGGGTAGTCAAATCCTGTATGAAAAATCCTGGAAATATGACTCGAATCACAAAATGTGCTAATTAGCATATTCATTACTTATCAGCCGGTTTCAGCTGTTTATCTGTTTGCTCCTCTCTTACTTTCTGTGCTCACATCATAGACTATAAAAAAAAAAAAAGATAACCAACTTGACAGGCCCTCAAATTTGAAGCCAAAATATCTTGATCGCCTCATTAATATTGTGGGCTGCCATCCATTTACAGTGGTGATAGCAATATTTTAAGAGTTCAAAATCTTCCAACCTGGCCAAACGTAAAGATTAGTCTGCCACCAGAGAAGACTTCGAGCTACACGCTGTGGTCATTACTTCCTAATTTCTACTTGTAGCTTACATGTGATGCAATACAGCTAATAAATGCGATCCTAATTGCCATAAACCTTTGCCAACCATTACAGCAGCAGACCTCACTGTTTATTCACCCCTGATGCATTAAGTGCCCTCTACCACCCGTTGCTTTGCATTACCAGCAGAGGCACTGGATGGCCCACACACCGATTCATGACCTGTCTATTCTCCTGGCTGGCCCACACCGCCTTCCCAGCACAGAGCCACTGTGTGGTTCCACTGGGGAGCATTCATTTATGTTTCCTATTGCCTTTCAATGTGGAAATAAATAGTTTCCGACCAGACGGGGATCACTAAACCGTTTATAGAAGCATCATCAGAACGTTGCTGATTATGACCTCTAAGTCTGTATTTACACAGGAACCTTTTTTTTTCAAACTCTGTATAGCACAGACATGTTATTTTACAGGATGTCTCAATACATTGAATCCTGATGGAAACTCCTCTTCTTGTGTATTCATCAGCACCGTTTGGTCATCATTTCTGGGCAAAAAGGAGGATAAACAACAGAGTGTCAGTATAAATCCATCCATGAACTCTGACACGTAGAGTGAATTATGACAAATGCAAAGAGGAATTTCACAACCAGATCACGTTACACTTGATCATAATAGTATGTATTTTCCCAGCACCGTTTGTTTTCTATGTGCGGTTCAGGGAGATGACAGGACGGATGGTAAAACAATAAGATTACACTGACTTACCACAGTAGGAATGCACCAAACTAACTAAGTGACCTCAAAGTGTCCGACCTACTGTACATTGAGAAAAGATGGAGTTTTTCTCTTGATCTCAAAGTTAAACTGTTCATATTTAATAAGACCAGATAAGGACATTCAGGGAAATACCCCAAATTACTGTCACTCTAATTCAAGACCTTGATAATAATCTCAACCAGGAGTGAGTTACTGGAAATAAAACTCCTCCAGATCCTTGCGTCACAACCAATCCATGGCTGAATTACGTGGAAAGACAAAAACACATTAGACGACTTGAGATATAAAAACAGATTGAGTATCAGTCTGTTTTCTTAATGGAACAGAAATTAAAATGTAAAAATGTCTTGTACATTGTCTTGTAAATTGAGACATGTTTGTACTTTCACAACCAAGGTCACAGAGAAACAATTAGTCATGCACCAAACATACACGCCCCTTTGAACACATTTGGTCTAATGAGAAACATAAAATTGGGATAAGATCAATTGTCGGTGGCCTAAATGTTTGTGGCGATGGAACTTACAAATGTGTAGCTGCTTAGTTAAGCACATGGTTTAGTTTTAGCCTCAGTCTTTTGAAAAAAAGGGGTAAATCTTTATTTTCAATAAATTAAGGCTATTAAATCCTGTCATTGTTGGTTTATCACAGTGTAAGCATCGTCTTTGGTGGCATATTTTCTTAAATTGCATAATAATTGACATGCAAGAGTACCATAAGATTACAGCACCTTCATTCACTCCAGAAATTCAGTTTCAGATCATTTTTAATACTTTGCACGTGAAAATAATCGGGAAAAAAATATTTCCTAAAATACATGAAAACATTCATGTAGCCTGTCAGGAAACCCAGAACCTGCTTGAAGTTTTACAATTTTACGCATCAAAAGGATGCATCCAATCTGATTTTATCCAATGAGAGTTGAGAGTGAAGTTCAATCCATGAGTGACATTTTATTGTTGGAGGTTGTATCATCAGAGGCAAAGACTGCAAGCAATCCTGCAAAGTTTCCTACCCATGTGGCACCATGCCTCATTTTTTGCTTCTCTGCTGCTTCTTCTATTGTTCGATTCTGCCTCAACTTCCTGTCCAAAAGTCCAAACTATCCAAAAACGTGTTTTCCCACCGCAAACGAAGCGATCATGTTTCAGTGTGATGCGAACTAAGACCAACTCTTTTGCTCTGTTGGTTAGGACCGTGGTCCCTGGCACTTTTCACACCTGGTATTTTATTTAGGACTAAACTCAATAGCCTGAAGGTCCGGACCAAACAAGGTTGGTGTGAAAGCGCCCATAGTTTTTGTTTGTGTATATTTTTGATTTGATCTTCTCTTGTGTCGTGTCACATCACCTCATAGTGATGATTTATAATGAAAGCCGGGGAGGTTCTTGCATCAGTCTCACGTCTTGACCTGGACATTGGATCATGCTGACCGTACCGTAGTGAAGAAACAACCTGCCTGTTTTTTATTTGCCTTATTCGTGAAGGTTTGTGTGAGTCTTTTCTTTGTTCTTCCTTCCAAGGGATTCTCATGAAAACAGGTGGAGTGCACATCTGATGTCAGTTAAACCGATTACCACAGGCAAAAGAGATAAATAAACATCAGTAAATAACAGCAATCAGACTATCGAGATACAAGATTGCATACTTCATATAGACTTTTCTCTCTCTCGTCTCTGCTGTATGACACATTCATACACAGCGGTGATACTTTCCTGGCAGGCAGCTGTTCTGGTGACGCTTCCCGTCCCACCTCCTTCTGCTGGTGCAAGAGGTCAGTTGTCCGCTCAGGTTCTTGTGTGTATGCACGCACGCGAGTGTGTAAATGTTTCCTGCCCGTCTGCCCTGCAAATATGGCTTACAGGTCCTCCCCCCCATTTTTAACAGAATGATATGGTATTCCCTCTTTCTCTTCATGTGGTCGTAATGACGCTTCCAAGAAAGTCGACCAGGCCGAGAGTTTGGCCGCAGCGTGACCGTCAGCAGACCACTGCTGTGGTCACAGAGGGAGACCTTGCTGAAAAGAAAAGCTTCCTTGGATGGATGGGGTGAAGCTTAACAAAATTCTCCTCCCGACAACCTCTGCTAAACAAATATGGCACTGTGTGGTGAAGGACCCAAAGGAACACATTCATTGATATTTATTTATTCCCCGTCTCCGCTTTTTACTTATTTGTCATCTTTGATACGTCAGATCAACTCTTCTCGTATTTATTTTCCTCCTCCGGTTCCTTTGCTTTCTCCTCCGCTCATTTTTGTGGCGTTTTTCCATCAGTGCACCTATCAGTTTTTCTCCTCTGTAGGATTCAACGGTTTCCTCTGTGCCGTTTCCAGTCATTCAGACCCCAGTTCAGACAAATATAGTTTTTCTACGCCCTCTTACTGGCAATGAACCCATCAGTGGATTTGGGTCACACTCCTGGCTGGCTGGCAATTTCCATCCATCCATCCATTACTTACACTGCTTACACTTTGAGGGTCGCAGGGGGTGCTGGAGCCGATCCCGGCTGAACACAGGACATATAGAGACAAACAGCTGTTCGCATTCACAGCTTTGGGCAATTTACAGTCTCCAGTCGTCGACACACAGACACAGGTAGAACATCCAATCTCCAGACAGAAAGGCCTCGTCTGTCAGTCTGTCTGTCAGAGCATTTCAGTACAATCCTGTAGTGTTCTGCACACATTCTGCCATGGGTCATCATCGCTGTAAAATTAGCCAGAGCATGAGTGCATCTTGTTTAGAAAAGCAAATTGGTGTAATTGGTTGTAAATGAAGGAGAGAGGTTGACTGGAAGTCCTGTGTCAGCCCCCTTGGCCTCCTGAATTTATATATACTGGTAGTAATAAGAAACTGAAATCAGGAAGGCCACACGATTTAGGGATTTTCTTTCTTTTACAACCTGCAACTTGTTTTCCAAACTCATGTGATAGTGTTTTTTACTCACCAACTTAACTGCGGTGATTTGGGGAAGGTGACGACATTGGCTAGAACGTTCCAAGCAGTCGGAGAATCAAACAGGCTGTAAACAAGCCTCTATTGTTGCTTTTTTGGAACAGAGTCAGTCTATTACTCAAATTTCCGATTGTAAATGTTCATTAGAGACATGTCATATGTCTTTATTATGATTTTGAATAACACTAAATACTAATGTGCAGGTATAGTGCATAAAACTTTAAAACCACTTGTTTTAATGTTGTGGCTGATCATCGTATATTCCTGTTTCATAGCCTCTGTAAAAACTGAAGCTGAAAACCAAATCAACGAAAAATGATTCTCCTTTTCTTAGTGCACAACTGAAGAGTTCACATTTTGATGACAGGTCCTGTTTTAGCATGGGTGGTTTGATAAATGTTTGCATCTGTGTTTGTGTTTACTGTAGACAAGTACACACAGTCACGCATTTTGACCAACATGGGACTTGATTAAGTATCAGGTGATTCCATCTCTATGATATCAACAGCGAGTCATTACATTTTCCACATCGTTGTTTATTAGGTGCCTGACTCACTCAAACTAAACTGTGCATGTATTGTTTTCCTCTTGTTCATGTTGCAATATCTGGCAACTCATTTTTTCCATTTAAATGTCCCATGTTGTCAGCTCGACCAATTGTGCTAGTTGACTGTACCCTCGCGTCCCATTTGAAATAGTTCCTACAATTATATTCTTAATCTTAAACAATGGAGAAGGATCAATACCATTTTCCAACATATTGTCATTTGGTTGCTTTTCTTGTGGCTTCTGGCCAATAGGAATCCCAAAAATTCTTGTTTTTACCATATCTGCCAATATGAAATTTAAGTATAGGTACTGTTTAACTACCACACCGTTCTGCAGCCTGTCATATTCAAAATTATAGTTATTATAGGATATATTATTATAGGAATATGAAGCCTTAAAGATTGCTTGGCGCAATTCCATTATGCCATTTTTCAGGGCTTGTAAAGGGATATCTAGGAAAGCAGAGATATGTACTCCCTTCAGTCGCTGACCCCGACCTGTATGCTATTTCTTTGACAAGAGGTAAAGGGGCAAGAAAACATAAACATAAATGAGGGTCGAAAAATTGTTGGCCAGACTCGCCTTGTCCTGCACACACGCCCACCCACACACTCCCCGACACACGTTTGCCTGCGGACCGTTCTTGTGAGCCCAGTGGCATCCTGGTGAGAGAGCAGGAAAACGTGCTGCTGTTTCAGAGGCTGCTGGCCTGTTTGTCATCTTTTCCAAGGTAACCGGAGACTGCAGGAGATTAGCCCAGTGGAAAATACTCACAGAGATAATGATGGAAAAAGACAACAAAGCGAAAATGTGCGACTCAAGTGGAAACCCCGCTGTCGAGGCGCGATTATGTCATTTTTTTGAATGAGCGTACTGCGCATTGCGTGTAAAATGATGGGCTTGATAGTGGTCCTGAGCGAGCAAGAAAAAGAGAGAAAAGAAGAAAAAAAAGAAGTCTGAGACGCATGGAAACCCAGTTCTCAAATCAGGTCATTTTTAAATAAGCATATATTTTCTTAGCAATGTCATATTGGCTCTACAGGTCTGAAGATGTTGGTGCATCAGTCCCTGTCACTCGGTCAGTCTAACTACTGGAGGGTCACAATGTCCTCAGCTGTGCATTGTGTTATGTACTAATTTTCAAATGTTACCACGTTAACTATTACTTTTGGTTTTTGGTTTCAATGTTCTTCGTTCTCACTTCTACAGCTCTTTATGGCCATGTTAAGAAGCAGTTTATTGCAGCTCCAAAAATCCTGCACGCAAACACAGTCACTTTTCTGAATATGAGATTCCGCTGTGGGAAGTAATGAATATTTCTTAATGAAAGGGAAATATTCCGAAATGATGTGCAAAATTTGAGGCTTGGAGCCAAAATCGACTTCCTCTTTCTTTGTAGTATGCGTTTTATTTTTGCTCTGGTTATTTCATGGAGGTGTGCCCGAGGTCGCCAGGGGTGAAGCCTTGTAAACGCACAGTGTAAGTACAGTAGTTACACAGTACGACCATCTTTACTTTGGGTCCGTGCCACTGTAGATTGTGGCTACTGAGTAAGAACTTCTTTGCCACGCGCTCATTTTGGACGGTAAACATAAGGCACAAATACGCACATTCACTCGCTCCTCTCATGAAACGAATTAGGCAAACAGGGAAGTAGGCCGCTGCCTCTTGTCTGTTGACTTTCCCCTCACTTTTTCCCCTCTGGCAGCGAAATGATTAAAATGCTGTAAAATACGTCCTTGTAATTCAACTGTGTGTTTATTTGAGAATCGTTTGACAGTGTCCAACAGTTTCCCAGCAAAGAATTGTCTGTAAAATAGTTCATTCACTCCCGCGAAATGAATGCACTGCAGTCCTCTCTCGGGTTTCTTCCTGAAACCTGTAATGCTGCAGTGCACCTGACTTTATCGAGCATAATGTCGCTGCTTATGACCGGAATCTAAATTCCTGCGTGCGGTGCATAGTCCACGGTCTAGTTCACAGCAACGTTTACAATGACCAGGAAGAGATTCAGTATCGCATTACCCTTTTAAAACAATGCACGTGTTGTTTCGCCAACATCAACTTCAATCTCCTTAACTTACGCCGTCTCTCTGTCTCTCTCTCTTCTCTGTATCTGTCACTCAACGCACCACCGGCACTCGAAATTCTTTTAATACGTTGCACTGCCAGAAAGCCCTAATTAGCTTGTCGACCAGTGGCGGCAATGTGAAATATTTCTTGTTTTGTGCATCACTCCAGTAAGGCAGCGCATGCCAGGGAATGTCAAGGTTAACTGGAAACAGGAGAAACACTGAACCGAAAATCCATTCATTTGACTATATGGTTCACATGCAGCATTTAGTGGGAAGCCACTGCTAAAGAGTAGGCGTGTCGTTAACATGAAAATAACAGCTAAAAGTAGTGAGCCGTTATAATTGCCTTCTTTTTTTGGGGCGTCTATTGTGTGGGAGTTTTCCTGGTAGCAGTTATGTCAGGCTTCTGCTGCAAAATGATAAAAATAACGCAACGTGTCCGAAAAAGAGGCACTGTCCTCAGGTTGTACTTTGCAAATCGAGTGATGCTAATTGTTTGATTCACATCAGTATTGGTTAATTTATCAGCCAACCAATTTAAATTTATGACCGTTACACTGGTTTTATGGGACTTGCATTATACGAAGGAAATTCTCTTTGAGCACATAAACACAGTGTGACCATCAGTGTTAGGCCTTTGAAGAGAAGGAGAAACCACACGAGCTTGAAAAGACGGGCCCAAAATAAAAAATTTAAATATAACACAAAACTGTTAGAGTATTAATACTTTTTGTTGTTGGTGTTTGTTTGTTTTTTTAATACTAAAAACCTTTTACCATCCCTGGATAAAACCAAGCATGTTCTGAAAACTTCTCCTGAGAGTGAGCCTTGTTGCCTGCGTCACTCTTGACACTACGCCGTCCATAAGCACATTAGAGATTCCTCTATATCATTTTCAGAAACCTCACCAGAGAAAACAAGGTGACCGCATGAGCTGCCGTGGAAGTCCAGGGATCCCTCCGCTGTTATTCCTTCTCTCAGGGTCACAAGTGACTCACTGCTTTGACTGGCAACACTTCCCAAGCTGGGCACAGGGTCTGCCCCTCCAGCTTGTCTCGCTATTTTCTCTGCCCCTGCTTCCATTTCCGTTCTCCCAGAGTGTTGCTCACAGGATCTCATCAGACACATCGGCCTCCCCCTCTTCTACGTCCACACCTTCGTTCTTATCGGCCTCCCTGTGGGTCCATATTTTCTCTCCATATCTTTGCCCCGCATCGATGATATCAAGATACAGTGTTTGGGGCTTTTTCTTCATCAGTTGGTGAAATAAAGACTTGTCCACTGTGATTTCCGTCTGAGGGGCCCGGGCAGTGAGAGATATAAAATATCCTGAAACAAGAACTCTGAGGTGGACCGCAGGAAGGCAGAGAGGAGAATATGAGAAGGTCAAGAACCTTAACAAGGCAACATGCTCCATCTCTGTCTCTACAACAACACAGATTTAAGTGGTGTGGCCTTGGTTTCTTAAAAAGCCGTTTGCACTAAGGTCATCTTACCCCACTAACTTATAATAGAACTAAACTGACCTTAAAACAATTCATAAAGTGCATTGTTTCAAGAGGTTTCTTTTTTTCCAGAAAGTATCCGTTACATAGTTCCCATCAACATTAAACATTTCTGATAGCCACTATAGACAATCACAGATCACAGCTCCCGTCTTAGAGATTGTCTTTCTGACGATTTTGTCTGAAGATGTTGCCAAACAATGATGAACTTTTTCTAAAAACCTCTTCTTTAAAAATGATGTGCCTCAATGTGGACCAACTCTCTGAATGCTTAAGAAATGTGCACTGATGCTTGTATTAGAATGAAAACGATTACTATGAACAATACAGGAATGTGAAATCTTCCTCTGTAACTGCACTGAAAAGGTCGCAAAGCAGTAACCATCCGCTGACCTGTAAACGTTACGACCACAGGCATTTCAAATACACCGCGAGGACCTGGTGCAAGTCAAGGTCTTGTTATCGGCATTTGGAGAAACATGGCGGGTAAACTAATGAAAAGAAAAGTTCTCTGAACCAAATCCAACCAGATCAGGTCAGCGAATCATGAAGAGATTTCACCTCCCAACACTGATCACCTCAGGGAAGTGAATTGCAGTTTTTGCAGTTGATATTATCCCTGCTGTTGATTCCAGTCTCTTTGTGTTGCTGCCATTGGGTTGTTGGGACCCTCTTGTCCTGCTTTGTAGCTTTTATCTTTGTCCCTGACGTTACAAATATACCGTATTTGCATATGGGTAAAAGTCTTTGTTGGACAAGTTCAAAAAAGTTATCTCTGTGCCTATCACCTTTCACCGTTTCAGGTCACTATCAACTCATCAACAGTTATCACTTCCCTTTTCCATTCATTCGTTTTTTGTTTTGTTTTTTTGATCTGTTAGGGAAATGAGAGCGACTTGCACGGCTCTGAATAATATCATGGCAGTGACACCGAGAGATCCACTATTTGAAACAATGGTGTCAACATCTTTGCAAATGAGTTGGATTTGGACCTTTGGATTTACTGTCTGAATCCACGTAGTCACTGGGGTTATTGTGTTTAGTCTGAGAGGACAACACTTAAATACATATTGACTAAATTCGAAAGTAGCGCAATTGTTGACAGGCCAAAACCAGCCGACAATTTAAAAAAAACCAATTATTTTGATTTAAATGCCGGCCTGCGTGTGTGTGTGTACGCACGCGTGTGTGCGTGTGTGTGCATGCGTGTGTGAGCACTGGTCATACCTGCTGCTGGTTCACCTCTTGACACACACCTTCACCCTGCTTGTCAGGAGGGTTTATTGTGAAAGTGTTCTAAAGTGTGCACATCCAGCTTCCATCCCACTATTGTTGCAGTGTACCCTGACCTCAATGCTGATGTGTGTGTGTGTGTGTGTGTGTTTTTCTGTGCTTTTGTATCTTTGCCTGTGTGTGTGTGTGTGTGTGTGTGTGTGTGTGTGTGTGTGTGTGTGTGTGTGTGTGTGTGTGTGTTAAGTCATCCTGTGGTCAGCTGTGACCTCACCACGAAGATTTCCCTTGCATGCCTCGGAGACCTGTGGGCGGGTGAGTGTGTATTTTCTTGTGATTACGTTGAGGACCTTGCGCTGCTACGTCAGCGGTGTGTGACATTGTTTCATGTCTCTGTTTGGGCTGGACAGTGAGCAGCTACAAATAGACAAGTGGAAAAGCAAGAGTTGTTTTTAGGACCTTTGATGTCAGAGGCCTCGCATCTGCATCATGCGTTCACATCACAGTGTGGGAGTGCCCTTTTTGCGTCATCGGTGAGTTGTCTGCTATCTTTTATACATTGTGACCTCTAAGTGGGAGTGACGACCGTAGTAGAATATCTTGTATGGTCTGTTACCTTCAAGCCTTTGCTAAACTTTTGCTAAAGTTCACACAGTGCTGACTAAGTCTATCAAGGCCAGATGAATCTCTCTGTATTTCGCAGTATAGTTTTGAGTCTGCCGTCTGTGGCGACATTCCCGCTCTGCGCACCAGTAATGGCACATTTTATGTCAGCCAGCAAAAACTGGTTTGCTGTAGAGCTGAAGAGGGGAGCAACAGTAACAACGGAGATGTAGAAACTAGGAGTTCGGCGATGAGGTCTTCTGAGGGAGTATTCGGTTAAAATAGAAAGCGATCGACAGCGAGGACATGTGACGCAACCCACCGTGACGTCCCCCGTTGATTTGGGAAATGCCGGTTTGATGCCAGCGCCATGTGGTTTCTTTTAAAACCAGAAGTAACCATATTTGGATGAGCAGGGGGTGGTCCCGACTGAGAGCTCGTCCACCTGCACCTGCAGCCTGAAGGACGGTACTATGGCTGTCATTCACGCTGTATCCACGCCCCAATGCATACAGTGCTTTATCGTCTACCGTCGAAAAATGAACATCATGCTGCATCGAAGAAGACTTTAACGCTTGAGATTTAAACCATAAACTCCACAGGAAAATGTTTTCTGATGGCATGGATCAAAAAAAAAAATTACTGAGAAATTACTCAAGACACCCTGTTATAAGCCCATTAAAGATTATTTAATGTACGTAAATGAAAATATTCATAGTAACATTCAATATCTGAAACATCTTTTTCCCTTTTGTATTCTAAAGTTATCTCAAATCTCTGTGTTCTGTAAGAAACCGAATAAAACATTGTGCTGCATCAGGATTAGATTCTCCAATCAAAATTATTATTTTTCGAAAAACACGAGTCCAGTGTACGACACGACATATTGTGTGTAAATGTGTGTTATGTTTTTTTCCCATCAAAAAATAGCTTGAAACAAGTGTAATCAGTTGTTGGCTTCATAGTTATAAAACATACGGTATAATCTGCAGTGTGATATTATAAAAACCACCTGGATATCGTCTATGAAACAAACACCTGAAAAAAACATTTAATGGAAAATGCTCAAATATGGATGTGGCTTCCTGAAAGCTGTGCCTCCACCAGAGAAGCTGTGAAGGTTCCCCTCTTTTTTTTTTGAGATTGACAATATTTAGGTCTTTGGTTCTTCGACCATCAGTTGTTCTCTGCACACGGACACGGACACAACATGTCCTAGTTCTCTCAGTGGCTCTTCAGAGGAGCAGAACCCGTCTTATTAAACGACTTTGACTGGTCCAACATAAACAGCTGCCAATCACTGTATTTACACGCTGCCAAAACATTTATGCTGGAAAACGTTTCTGTATTCGCACTTGTTAAAGCTACTGTGACACACTTTGACTCAGTGTAACGCAGACTGGTTGTTATAGGAAAACCACTTGTTTGCCTCTGTAGAATTTGCATGTGGAAAAAGTGACTTTGGATCCTTTTTTCACTTCACCACAGGATTATTCTGTTTTTCACAGGTTTCAGCGTTTCGGCAACCATGGATATGTCAAGAAAAGAAGACGGTAGTGCTGTTGTGTGTTTGTTTTTCGTCCAGTACCTGTTCTATTTTACTATTTGTTGACCACAAACAAAAGCATGTCATGGCAGTGTCACGTGGCAAGGGGTCATATTCATTTGGAAGTCTTTTCAGGGCAAAGTGTTCGTGAGTCGTTCCCCACATCATCTGCTGGTCACTGGATGCTGCATTGAGGACGCACGGACGCACAGACAGACAATAGTGGGCTGTGAACCGGATAAGCGAGATGGGTGGGCACACGCTCCTGCTCCCCTCCTCTCTCTCTCTCTCTCTCTCTCTCTCCCCCCCCCCCCTCTCTCGCTCCCTCTCTGTGTTCTGTATAAGAACAGTCCGGTGATGGAGACTCCATCACATCGCAGTTCACTTTTACGCAGCGGAGATGAGCGCCAGGATAACGAGATCCAACCCGGCCATGAAACTGATAGTGGTGAGTTACTCTTCCATGTCTCGCTGTGCCGATGTGGTCCGCTGGGGACAACCTCTCACTGAACCGCTTTTCAATGTTCATCTGGCCACTTCTCCCGCACGGATTGGAGACCACTGGTTGTTGCCATTGCGCTTCACGCGTCGTTTCCACGTGCGCCTTCGGTGCCTTTTGGGGTTTCGTGCGCATTGCATTTACACGGGAGAAGGGTGCGGGGTAAAGAGTTGGCTCGGCACGTCCCCTGTGTGAGCTTCAGCGTGAGGCTGTACAGGTGACGACGTCTCGTTCATCTCGGGGGCCAACGATCCAGTCTGCTCCTCCTGAGATTTGAGCTTCTGCTGGCAGCTGACATCACGATCTGTCCTGTGCACTCGTATGTCTGGACATGGATTAAGTTCAGTTTTCCATACCTGCTTTACTTGTGTCAGATGTGGCTCAGAGTGAAATCCTCCAGTATGTCAGGCTACAGTATTTGCATGATGCTTTCATATGGCACAAGGGGTTCCTCTCACATCAGGGCACCTTTTTTTTTGTTGTTTTTGCTGTGAAATGCCAGCTGGTCCTGGAGGGAATACAATCTTAAACCTCTAGTTTTTAAGATTCTTGTTTGCATTAGGTTTTTTCTGGGCTGACATGACAATATGAGTTGTAGGATATGTGGACAAAAAATGACAGGGACACCGGGAAAATGTAATGCAGTTCCATATAGCGGCCCTGCAACACAAGCTTGTGCAGGCGACGCTTGAGGAATCTGAGGAAGTTTCTGAGACGTGATTCAACTCTTAACTGATGAGGATGGCATTTGTGTAGCTGTTGCATGGGATTATATATAAAAGTGTCAGGAGTTAGTGCCCAGTTTCTGGTACAAATTGCAGCAAGTCTCAAACGTATTGCGCATTAAAGGGATATTCAGTCTTTGGAAATGAATTGTTTGCTTATAGTCAGGTTGTTTGCCCTCGGTGATGAATGGGGCTCCTGACCTGCGCGCCTTTTTCTTCACTCGCTGCAAAAATGAACCAGGAAAACGAGAGCTATGATTAAAACCAATGAATGATCGTTTTACTCGGGGTCTTATTTCATTGCGTTTACTATCGCGTGATTGACATGGATGAAACTTTACACTCTCAAAACAGAGTCATGTGGTGTGTGGCCGGCAGATGGTGTTTACTGTAGGTCTGTGTTTACACTCATTTGCTCCACAATGCTTCTCCAGGGTTTTTGTTTTTTATATATATATATATGCCCCTGGGCTGAGAGCAGTTATTTCCTTTGGCATGTTGCTTTGCATGTTGTGGCCTTTGCAGGTTTTGCATATGTTCATGCGTAGCTGTGTGTCAGAGCAGAAACACATTATACATGCTACAAAACACTGGAGCCACTATCTGAGCTGCATGTGTGTTTGTTTGTGTGTGTGTGAGAAGGAGGAAGATCCAATTTGGCACACGGTAAGTTTGTAATCTGGGCGTAAGATGTGTTGCCAGGCAGTCAAATATAAAATGTGTAAATATGAAGTATTTATATTTCGCTTTTCTACTCTTATCGACCATTCAAAATCATTTTACAGTACAAGTTACATCCACCCGTTCAGACACACTGTGTTTTGTCATATGAAACACTGCCGGCAGCCAATTTTTCAGGGGTCGAACCATTGACCCTCAGGACCCTCTTTACCTCCTGGGCCACAGCCGTCCACGTGCGTCCGTGTTTGTGCACATGTTCTTCCCTCCAAACGGAATATTTCCTCTCTGTTCTCCAATAGGCACATGTTTTGTCGCTCCAACTTGTTCTCTCACGCAGCGTTCCTGCGTTCAACCTTCGTCAGACATCCATTTTGCCTGCCAGACAAACGTTTATGTAGCCAACTAATGAGTCAGTTATCTGACCACTCAGTCAGGTTCATCTGTCACCATCTAGCCAGTAAAGTCAACCTGCACCCCGTCTGGATCCCTCATACTTCACTGCCTGGTTACTACTTGTCAAACTCCCTCCGTCCGTCTCTAAGTAATTCTGCACACTGTAATTCTGTGTCCAGTGGACAATACACCTGTTCCCCAGCATGTTCCTGACACGTGGTTGTTTTCTGTCTGCTGAAAGGGAAAACTTTTTAGTTTGAGTCCTTGCCCGGGATCATGTAAGTTGGACCAGACTTCTAAATTACTATTATTGTTGAGGTTCTGAGGAGCTTAGGGTTTGTACTTCTATTTGCTTTAGCATAGCCAAACAATCCATCCATGTTTCCTACTGTATAATCTAGCCCATAATCAGTACTGTAACCCCCCCCCCACACCACGCACGCACACGCACACTCACACGCAACACACACGCACACACTCACACACACACATTATGCACTATCTATTATCTGGGCTGTCTTTGTCTGTACGCCTCCCCTCCTTTACCCTCTGTTGTAGCCGTTGACATCAGTCGCTTACTTCCCTAATCCTATCACCAGCTTCACACACCTAGAGGCGAAGCTACGCGCAGCGGTCATTAGACCAGCAAACCCAACATGACGAGCTGTGGAGAAAGGGTGAGGAAGTGAGTGTGACGGGGGGGGGGGGATTGGGGGTTGGGGACGTACAGAGGGTGTGTAAAGGTACTGGATCCAACTGCGCACCCAACTTCCTCTTTTCCATCAACAGTTTAGTGCTGATAGCAGAAGTGTGTGTGTGTGTGTGTGTGTGTGTGTGTGTGTGTGTGTGTGTGTGTGTGTGTCTGGCACGGTTGTGATGACCTCATTGATCCAGTGTGTGTATGTGTGTGAGGGATTAAGAGAATAAAAAGGGCAGCAAGAGAGTACGCAAAAGAGTTGCGGCTGTCATGGTCACACACAGCCGCGCGTCTTTGTTCTATCGTGCTCATATTAAAAACAGAAGGACACACGTGATGCAAATGTCTCTGGTGAAAGTTCATCTGACAGTGGTGTTACTGTACGTTACAACATGAAGAGGGTTCGATTGACTTTTGACATTTTGACGGACAGAAAATGGGATTCACAAATCATCCTGTTCAAATATGTAAAGCATTATGATAAGTGCAGCTTCTCGCTTTTCTTTTCATATTCACGTGTTTGACATATCCGTGCAGCTTATCATGTGGCGGTAGTAGTCCTCAAATCCTTTACTTACGTAAAAAGTACCAATGCCACTCAGAAAATACTCCATGACAAGTAAAGGTCCAGCACCTAATGTTTTGAATTTTCAAAAGTAAAAGGGACTTGTTACTTTCCCAACCTGGGGGTTTGCCCCCCTGCAGCAGCATATAGGGTGTGTAGTGAATTAATGATGTAGCGGAGATGAAAATAAAAGATCTGATACACAAAATTATATTCATCTTTTGAAATGTGCCTTTTGTTAAACACTGGAAACCTTTTTCATATCTCTAGACTTCCAACAGTTATTTCAGTAAAAGCGTATTAGAAGTTTAAAGGGGAAATGTTTCTGTGGTGGAACCGTTAACAACTCCTAGACACATTAAATGTGATCAAAAGCCCAAAAGTGTTACGAGCCCAACCTCTGCTTCAATGTTAAGATGTGCTTTGTATTTAATACGCTCATCACGTCTTCTTTTTTAAAATATTAATTTGAAAAGTAAGTTTTAAAAATAGCTGTTGAATAAATGTAGTGCTGTAATGTAATGTACTAGAGTAGAGTAAAAAAAACACTTCCATCTGAAGTAGTACAGGTATAAATTAGCATAAAATATACTTAAGTACAGCACTTGAGTTACATTTCTTTTCTTTTTGATTATTCATTGATTAATCATTCGGTTTATTAAATGTCAGGACATAGAAACACACACACAAGCTCAAGTGGACTTAATCAAATTGTTTATTTGTATCGATCAACAGCCCAAAACCCAAAGGTTTTTTGTTTAATATCTTTTAAAAGAGAGAGAAGCAAATATCATGACTTGATTTTTGAAATGATCCATTATTGGATGAAACACTTTTGGTTTGAGATAATGGAGTGGGTGTGTGGAATGAACATTGGTTTCCATCATTGAAATAGTCAATGTTGAATTTCATCAAAGTTTATCACGAACAGTGTGATCATGGTAGACATCTTATAATACAGCAAGGCACCATGTCCCACAGTTTCTCTCTGTCGCTGTATGAGTGAATAAAAAGATCATATTCCCTATTCACATGAACCACACACACACACGCACACAAACACACACACACACGCACACACACACACACACACACACACACACACACACACACGCACAAACACATGCACACACACACACAGACACACACACACACACGCACGCACGCGCGTCCACACGCGTCCAAGAGTTGGAATCCCCCCTCAGACCACCTGCGTTCTACAGTTAACTGAAGCCATGTGCCTGGTGGATAAGCTGGTGTGGTTTGGTCCCCTTGTGCCATGGCTCTTCTCCTCATGGCATGAATTTAAAGCTGACCTCGGGTGAGCCAAACTCTGATTATCCTCTTTCTTTGAATTTCCACATCCACTGTAACTCTGAGCATTAGTCCTATCTGCTGGAAGTGAGTTAAATACTGTGGCCATTGTCTGCTGGAGACATTTTTTCCCTCCAAATATCCTCTTCCAACACAATGGAGGACATGTTGACTAATTTCATAATGTAATTGTGATTTACTGAATTACATTCAGTTATTTTATGCTCTTCTTTGGCCCTTTCCCTTTATTACACCTGTATCATATTTACTTATTTACTTTTCGTAACACACAAAAAACCCAAAGCAAAATGTACTTGGCAAAGATAAAACGTTGATATGATTCATTATCAAGCTGCTTGGCCTGTGCTTTTTTTGCGCAATATGTCGTGTATCATCATTGCAAGGCTTCAAGTGTGAAGACTTCCAATGTATGTTTATTCGTTCATTCGACAGATGCTACTCTCTTCATGGGCTCAACTGGAAAGAATGTGTGATCCATTTTAAGGCTATGTCAGGTGTCTGAACTCTTGCACTCACATGCAGTTGAGCCCCTGAAATACGAAGTTATCGTTACACATTACAACAGATACTTTCGACAACTGACAGGACATTGAAAAACAAAAAATCCTTAACTCTTAGAAACCCTGTCCAACCAAAAGCACTGGCATTATTTTAGGAATTATTGCAATTAAAACCATGTGTACCTTGTCAAAGTATTCTAGACCCACACTGAGGGAAGCCGCCGTTAAAAGGAAAGACCGGTGCAACACCTCGCTGCCCGTAAACATATGACGCCATCTCTCACTGTGTCTCGCGTGCGTTGCCTGTTGTGGCAAGTGTGCTTCATCTCCCCGATCCGGCTCGGCCTTTGTGTGGCACCGCACACTCGCAGCCTGGGTCACCGACACGTGTGCTGTTGTCTGTTAATAAGCACGTGTTCTTTGTTGAAGAGGACTGGTAAAATGTGTCGCTGCGTAAACCCAAGCTTGTCTCTCAGCTCGGGCTCAAATGGGACTGACTGGCATCGATCACAAGAGCAGACTGTGACGGATGAAAAAATGATTTAACGAGTGTAGATATATATATTTAAATTTATTTCGACCATTAAAGCCGAGCAGCTCCACGTCGTGCTCTGTTCAGTTAACATCATTTGCATAGCGGCTGCTGTGCCTTGCTCAAGAGCATCTTCACCAGTAGATGCACAGGCAAGGTAAGACTGTGTCATTACTGTACCTTTCATCCGTCCCTTCCTCTCCACTGGCTCCGCTTCATGTAGGATATGCCTCTCACCGAGCCTCGCTCTGATGATGCCAACGGTGTAATTACGGCTGTCAGTGGCCCCTATCTGCTGTGTAATTTGGGCCTCCAGCGGTCGTCCACGATGTCGTCAGATGGCATCCTCTGAGGCGACAAGGAGGGTGAAAAGTTCAATATCTCTTTCAGCCGCTGATAGACGGACTCTCTCACACACCACCGCAGGACATCTTCCCAATAAGTTAATTCATAAGAAGTTGACAGTGTTTTCCTTCTGTAGCAGAAATTGAAACTTCTGTGCTGGCTGGTTTTGTAAAGTTGGGCTGTGCCTGAGGTTTCACAAGAAATGAAAAAATAATTAAAAAAATGGAACATTTGTACATGTGTTGTATAATCTTAAAGTTCCAAATCTAGCTCGACTTGAATTTGCCTTCATTAGCCGGCGTGGATCAGACATTATTCAAGTAAAAGCCACTCGTTTGCCTGGATTGGAGATGTATTATGTCTCACTGGACGGCGGGTGTTTGTTGAACATCTTCCTTGGAGCTCGGACTTGAACTCAGAAGCTAATTGATGCCAGACAATACAATGGTGCTGGGTGTGAGCTCACATGCTTCAGCAGTGGTGACCTATTTCTTTTAGCAGTACGCTAAGATAAAAGTGAATAATAAGCTGTAAATGTTGTGCACTGCACTGGCCATATAATGTTAAGATGTTTGAGGGTGTTGTTAAACCATGAACCATAGTGTGTTTTTAAATGTTTCCCCACATCTGATCGGAAAGAAAAGAACAATTTTAAAAGTCTGACAAACATCTCGCTCCGAGATGTTTGTCAGACTTTTAAAATTGTTTTAAATTCTCTGCGTGACTGTGGCTCAAGAAGTAGTCGGTCGTCGACTGACCGGGAGGTCGGCGGTTTGACCCCAGCTTTCCCTAGTCCGCATTTCGATGTGACACTCGACCCTAAATTGCCTCTTTCTGCTCTCTCGGCAGCATAATGAGTATGAATGCGTGAAGTTTAATTGCTTTGCTTTATATATTGCAGCTGCAGTAATACGAAACTTCACTGTCCTCAGTCTCCACGATCCAGTTAACTCATCCGAACTCCAACGAAAGAAAGCTTCAAGTCAAAGCAACAAGTGTAACCGAACCCAGACATTCAACAAAAAAAACCATATGACCCTGTGTCAGTCCATCAGCGCTGCACTCCATCCTCCAGATGTTTCCGAATTGATTGGATGTGGTCTCAGGGCTTAATAGTGTGTACATACACTTCTTAATTTGAAGAGCAGGACTATGATTATGGCTTTGATTCCCGCCGGGGCCACCAATGCTACAAACAAACACGTGCAGTCGAGGGCACTGCCACGGCAAGTCGCTGTGGATGAAAGCCACCGAATGTTGTGCTCAGAGGTCGAGAGGTTTTGCCGGGAAAACCGCTGCGCTCGCGAGGCTGTTTGAAGCTTGGGTTTCTGTTATGGTGTGTGAAACCCATTCGTCTATTTTTACTGTCTTTTTTTAATGACCCCTGTTACCAAAAAGGAAACAGAAATAGAACAATTCAAAGTCGACCTACACAACATGTTCTTTTTTTTGTGCTTCACATAATTTAAGGCTGATGACGCCTTGAACATTAATAATGTTGAAATAAAGTTACAAACATGAAAAGCAGATAGGATGAATATGGCAGAGAGGAAAGAAACACACACACACACACACACACAAAAAAAAGCACACATAAAATTATGATGAGATGATTTCTACTGGTAAATAAAAGATGCACAAGCTCCCGCACACATTTCCGTGCACACACACACTGAAAACATTATTTTCCCCTTATTTCACTAGCTCGTACACATTCTGTAGTACAGAAGTGTTTTGCGGTTGCAGGTTGTGTGCTTGCAGGGAAATGGGATGAGCACAAAGACACACCAGCAGGAAGGAGATCAATTGAGTGCGGCGGGTAAACTGCCGAACAGTGTGGGTGAGTGTTTTGTATTCTGGTGGTGAATGGGGAAAGCCCAGTAACCTCCAACAGCCAAGAGCGGAGACCGCCAGGCACACAGACCGGCACTGAGGAAGACGGCAGTTGGCCATAAACATTGACACACACAAACACACACACATACACACACATACATTCCTGCATATGTGCATTCCTGCACGGACATGGATGAATGTTTTGTAGTTGTTTGTTGTATGAATTCATTTAAATTTGGAAGATGCACACACAGAAATGGTGGAAAGTAACACACACACACACACACACACACACACACACACACACACAACGCATGGACAGCCATTGGCATCGTGGCCAATGGGAAAGTCCACACAGCCAGTGGCTGAGGACGGTCACGGTGGAAGGAGCCTGTTGTGTCACATCTGGTCTGCATGTGGCCTCCGCCAGCTGCGTGGCTTCACGTCAAAACACGCTCGCCAACTGATACCTTAAATTTGAGACTTTGGCCAAAACGCACCAGTTGCTGCCGAGGCGATGATACATGGGCTTGTTTTTGAGGAAATGGCTACACATGTCCGTCTCAGAGGCGCGCCAGCAGCCACCCACTGTACAGCGTGTGTCCATATGGACGGGATGCTTTTTAGGGGGAAAGAGATATATGGGTGTGGTGTGTGTTTTTGCTCCAGGGCGTTATTAAAGTGCAGTAGATCACTATTGAAATCGCGTCAGCTACAAAACAGCCTACAGTATTTCACAGAGCTGCTGACATGCGTAGGAGAGCGCTGGTGGGGTCAGAGAACACGGGGCCGCACAATTTGTGTCTATGATACTGTGAGACAGCATTTTAATTGAGCTGGCACCGCTGAAACATCTGGATTCCTTTGTGCAAGATCTTTCTATTTAACCCTAATCAGGTCTAATATGCGGGATAAAAAACATGCTCGCAGCATTTAGCAAAGAAATGATTGTGATTTGAGCTGATGCAAACAGATGATATACAGTCATTATTGTTTAAGAGGTTTGGTCCTGTGCAGTCACCTGCGTCAATAAAACTTCAGACTTTACTGAACTGCGCAGGAAGTCGCTTGAGCACTGCGCGTCCACCAGGAGCATCAACGTCGCAGCTCTGAACTTTCTTTCAACTCTTACTTAGAGGAAGCTTCGGGTTGGCGAGTTGTCCGAAAAATACATAAAAATATCTGAACCTGTAGCCAAAGCGGGGCTGTGCACGAGAGGGGGGTTTTCATTAAGAGATTTTGCCACTGCTGTTGACTCAGTGCTCCGTTTCCCTCTCTCCCTTGCAGCTCTTCACAGCGTCTCTCTCCTGGGCCTTCCAGCAGCCGGCCGTACCGCCGAAGTACCAGCACCGTGACCCCGTGACGTCTGAGCTCCTCCTGTGCGACCAGTGTCCGCCGGGCACGGCCGTGACACAACACTGCACCGCCGACACGCCCACAGAGTGCCAGCCCTGTCCCGAGAGGCATTTTGCTGAGAACTGGCACTGGGGGGACACGTGTCAATACTGTACCTCGGTATGTACCAGGCCAACACTTGTATGGTTTTCTTCTGAATTGACTCATAAACTGCACTGGGTTTTTTTTATTTGGGCACTTTGTGCCCTAACTACTGTGTTTTTATGAGAAAAACCAGTATTTGTATGTCCCTAGTGTTTTCAAACAAACATGAACTTGGTGCAAATCATCTTCAGAAGCTCAACATCCTTTTAATGTTTCTATCTTGTCCTTGCTTTATCTTTTCATGCTGATTTGATGATGCTGTTCTTTTTCCTTGTTTACATTTTGTTTTAGTGCATCTGTCATTTTTTGAAACCAGTGTTTCCACTTCAATTGCTCTATACTGAATATTGTTATGTCTTGCTTGAGGTATAAATTGTTGTAGTATGCCTTTTATCTAATTTCTCTCATGAAGCAGCACCATAATCTTCACCATGACCCTTTTTTCCTACAAATCATTACTGTGCTCGTTTCTTGTGAAGATGTCAATTCATGTCACAGTCAGTGTGAACAGGTGCGCAGTGTGTGACAGCGCCCTTCTGTGTTGGTTGTGTTCAGGTGTGTAAGGAGAGGCAGCTCGTGAGGCAGCAGTGCAACAGCACCCACGACCAAATGTGCGAGTGTGCTCCAGGTTTCCATCTAGTGGTGGAGTTCTGCATCACACACAGTACCTGTTCGCCTGGCTTCGGAGTGACGGCTATGGGTAAGACTCACACAAACATCAGGATGAGGTTACTTGTTCTATCAGATGTGATTTAAAAGTCAGTCCTGTCAGTATATGTGTTAAGATTTAAGAGAAAACAATGAATAACAGTTAGTATCTGCACTACACCAGAGAAAATTAGGGATTTATTCACCTCCTGGCTGGGAGGAAGCACTGGTTTGCCTCAGTTCCATTAGTGTTTGTGACCTGTGTGTTCATTTTCATTCAGTTTTCTGTTAAAAACCCAACATTGTTTACTTTCTGTTAATTTTCTCATAGTCTTGACTCGTCCACAGTCTCATCATCATTTAAATTCCAAATACGCTGTACTGGCACGTCAGGAAGGAACCATCATGCTGTCAAAATAAACACACTCATCAGATATTGTTCACAATTGGACATTGAGCTGTCCCTCCCGTCTCAGATTCCACACAAAGCGAAGCAATGAGATGGCGATTTTGAGTGTGAAAAGTTAAATCACATGCATGTGTGTCTGTGTTGCACACACCTGGCCTGCTCTGCGAGCGGCAGTGTCGCTTTAGACGACAGAGCGTGACAACTACTCAGCAAGTACAGTATGCTGCAGTGGTTACTTTAACAGTTCATTCTGTTTCTCAGGTTTTGGATAAAGTGATGAACCTCGTCACTTAGTTTGCAAATGGTTGCAAGGATGATGTTATATTGCACTGTGTAACCTGAGGGGAATAGAAGAGGTGCAAGTCATGATTGAGAGTAGTGGGTAAGATCACGTAAGAGATGAACTGAATAATTTAAATAATTAAAAAGTAACGAGCAATGTGAAGAACTGTAAAAAGTCAAGTTCCTGTGACCAGGATTTTCAGCGATGGTCATCCAGTTCTTTATAGCTATATAAAGATTTTATATTATGATTTTATTATGCATCAGTTAAAAGGGAAGACCTCCTGTGTAATAATGTCTGAGCATGAGCTGTTTTGATACCAGCATTGACGTTTTCTGCAAACTGCAATATACATCACTTGTTCCTCTTCAAACATCATGATGCACGCAAGATAATTAAAGAGGAAACTTTAGAGACGCAGATCATCAACCTGTTTCGTGTCGCAATTTAATGCCATAACCTTTCTCCTACATTCATTTAGCTGTGCTTCCTCTTCATTTCACTGAAGTCAGACTTCATCAGTCAGAACAGACCATAGACATTTCATTGTGGTGATCATGCGAAGGTTTGCTTATTAAGTTCTGAGTCAGCTGCAGATCATTCTGACTTCTTTTGAGTCCTAACAGACCCAAAGTAAGACCTTTTTATATACTTTATATTCACTGAGGAGTGAGAGAAATTGGGTCGAGAATATCGCAGTAATGTTTGGTCATTTGTTCCTCAGGAATCGAAGGTTCTCTGTTGTGGTGTAGACATCAGCGCTTTCCCTCGCAACAAATTGCTGTCTAAGCTAATCATTAAGCCAGGCACGGCCGAGGATGACATTATCACGGTGGATGTGTGACCTGATATTCCAGGCAGATTCTCTCCTCGGTGCGTCACCAGCGATTGTGGGCAACATAAACACAGGCTGATGCTGAACATTCGACATTCCCGCGAACAGAATCTGATATTTCTGCTGGAACCGCAGCACAAAAGCTGGCACTGCACTTCGCATGACTTCAGCGCAGACCCGAGACCAGAATCCAGCCGCTGCTTAGATGAAACAACAGTTTCCACCGATGCTGGTTATCGTCAGACCCTATGTGGTGCTGACACCGGTCAAAGATGACATGACAGTTTCCACTACAGCGTTCGAACTACAATCAGACTTGAAAGGCTAATGAAACTCTGCAGACATGAGTCAGGGGATTTCCCTCCTTGAAGCTGTAGGACTTATTATGCAACGCCTCGAGTTGTGGTTTTTCGACTTTTTCACCACAGGATGTTAGAAATCCCATGGCTCGGTCCTTCAACAACACATGCGTTTTATGACTACGCTCCTTGATCTCCTGATGTGGCTGCTTCGTGTTTTGGTTCCGTCTCTGTCTGGATGCATGTTTTTCAGTCTTTATAGATGGTTCCACTGATTTTTTGGAAACCTGGTTTTATTGAATAGTATAGCAACTGGATGACATGGGAACACAGTGTATAAGAAAGAATTTCAGTTCATTTTTATCAATTATTATCAACTAATCTTGAGGTAATTTTTTTTTTTTTCAAATGCTCATTCGTTTGGTCATAAAGTGTTGGAAATTAGCGGGAAAATGCCGATATAAAGATTCTCTCAAGGACTGTGTCGTCATTAAATAGCTGGCTTGGTCCAATAAATCCAAAAAATCAAAAGACATTTATTTATTGTTATGTATTTTAATTTAATCTAACCAGACCCTATTGATTGAGGTTGGAAATCTATTTTGTGAGGGGGACCTGGCTTAGATGGCAGCATAAAAAGCTGCAGTCACGTCAATACAAAATCAGACCACAGATATATATTTTAAAAAAAGACTCAAACCGATAATAATACTCAAAAAATTCTAAAAGTAGAAATCTAAAATCGGATTCATCAAGTCATTATTATGTAATTGCGATCAATTGATTACAATTTCAGCTTTTGCTCATATATACGCTTTGTAATCTTTGCAGCCATTTTACGTAATTAATGTACCCTACATTAAGAAGAGCAGAGCTTGTATCACAGCTTTAAATGACATCAACAGCTTTTTATCATGATAGCAAAGTGCTAACAGGCTGATTTTGCGAAGACAGCGGAACTTCTAAGAAAAAAAAAACATATAAGAGGTGGTGTGACACATTCTCAAAACTGTACATCCTTCGTCAGCAGTTGTGCAGGAAACATTAGCACTTCGTCGTATCATATCAGCTCATAGGTTTCGTGTTTTAATGCTGAATGTTAAAATGTTTTCAAGAAAGAACGCACTGTGCCGCAATAGCGGGAAACTAGTCAAAGGTCAAATCTGATATGAGTGCGGTGCGGTGTGTTTTCCCACGCGATTTTGACTTCAACTCCTACAGAGGTCAAAATTACATAAAATGAGGATGTGAACCAACACCTTAATACGTATATTGTCATATGTGTCACAGAAACATGTTGTAACTTGGGGACACCATCCAGTGATGATGAATTAAACACAAAACGATCATGAGTTATGTCATAGTTAATTCTCATTTGGAATAGAATATTATCACATGCATCCTCGTTACAATGTGCTAATGTTATACAATTATTCCAGATACTTTTTACTCTCGTTCATTTTAGATTGACATATTTATACTTGTATTAATTCAATGAATTTACATTTTGACAAATTTGTACATATCTTATATATTGTTGCACAAAACATTAATGCTAAAGGCCTGAGAAGGGTTTCATGTTCAAAAAAATGAACATGTTGAAAGCATTGGGGGTTTTGAAGATGTTCCTGCCAGTCAAACTGAAAAAAAATCACTGTGCACTGCAGTTTGATTTGTCATAATAGCAATAGTGCTCAATTCTTGCCGTTTGATGACACGATGATAGAAACTGAGAAGTTTGTGAGCTAAGGAAGACCATCATGACTCATTCTCAGAATCACACAGTCTCTGTCTTCCTGACGGCTCGTCACATGACACTGCGGTTGAAGTTCTTGGAATCACTTCTTTCTTTTTCGATGAGCTCAATGCTGACTTTCATGTTCACACTCTGGGAAACGCTGAGAGGGACTTGGGGACAGCAAATATGACAAAAATCTGTATGATTGTGCGTTTTTTAGTTTAGAATAGGACACGATTTCTTTTAAACTGTACAAATCTACAGTCCTGTTTTCATTCATGTAATTAATGCACCATTGGGTCTCCTCCAGGTACACCAGTGAGCGACACGGTTTGTGAGCACTGCCCCGCCGGTCATTTCTCCACCGGCAGCTCGGCCACCGAGACGTGTCGGCCCCACAGAAACTGCTCCGATTTGGGCCTGAAGACACTGAGGTGGGGCACGTCCACTACGGATAGCCTCTGCGGCAGTCCGGACAAGACGGCAACACTGGACTGCGCCCAGCATCACACTTTGTGCCACACTGGTGAGAAAAATACTACACTGTGTACACTACCGACTCTAATAGTCACCGTATGGAAGGTTTTAGGACGAAAGCAGGCTGGAGATCATTTATACAGTGTACACACACACACACACACACACACACACACACACACACACACACACACACACACACACACGCACACACACACACACACACACACACACGTGATAATGATTCTGAGTAAACCTCAATTGTCAACAACTTAGAATCAGTCAGGACAGAATTATTTCAGACGCGGTAATTTTCATTCCTGAAGGCAGGGGATTTCCTCGGTCAGGTCTGTTGTCCAAATTCCATTCTTTTCCAAATGATGGCGTGCCTGTACACCAACACACGAGAGCAGAGCCAGCGTTAACGGGTTGAGCGGGGTGTTTACAGCAGTACTGTCATGATGGCCCATGACGGATCAATTACTCCGCCAACTCCGCTCACATTCTCAGACGGCAAAAACAGAGAAAACAGAGTCGGGCAGAAAAACAAGAGAACGGATGAGCTGGTGGGTCTTTGTTACTCAGACTTTGACTATGACACATGCTGACGATTAATTTTAAGGGGAGAAGCCTCAGATATGACACTGAAGAACACACACATCCGGATGTACAGACCAGACAGGCACACTCATGCACACTGTGTATCACGCCGAGCTGCGATCCCTCAGGGAGGGTGATGCTCTCCTCAAACATTCATTCACAAATTGTCTTCCTGTGGACTACACAACCACAGATAGTTTGTGGCAAATCCTGGAACAGTTTAGTTGGGTTGTTCTTTTAGGAGCAAAAATGTCAAACTGAAAGCAGTTGGGATTCCCAAAAGTTGCTACGTGTTTTTCGAATAACCACCAGGATGTCAATGTTAATTATAGACCAAACGGCACTTACAACATCCAGACCAAGCCCAATATCCTCTTCACACTAAACTCAGTGACACCACGCCGACGGCGGTTTCCTGATGCCCGTCGTGTTCTGCGAGTCAATCTGAATTTGTTTTTCACACATTGTATGACAGCCGTTCACTGTCCCAGGATAAGGAAAGAAAAAAAGACTCATAAGACCTTTGTTTGCAGAAAATGGGGAAAAACTAAAATACATATGCTTTGGTGCAACACAGGGATTCGGTAGACTTTTCAGATCTGGTGGCTTTTGTGCAGAGAAACACGGGCAGGCTCAGTTTGGTTTGGCCTGTCAGCCTCATGTCAATAGTGGTTCTGAACTGTCAGCTGGGAAGAGAGAGAGAAGAAATCCTCGTTATTGTTGTGGTCGCATCACAAGGCAACGCTCTAAACATACACACAAACACGTATAAACAGATCCAGACATGTGATGTGCTGATGGTGGGACTATGTGGCGATTCAATCTGAATCTAGTCTGAACAACTGCCGTTCCCGTGAATGAATGAAAGCTCTGAAAATTGCTTTTATTGGGATTGATCATTGGTTCAGTTGGATAATGTGCCCTCTGCTATGACGATACCATCCACTAATTGAAGGCTCGAATAAACAATAAAAGCGCATTCACCCTTTCATCCCTGTTTGCTACTCGTCCTCGTGTACTTAGGCCACAGTCAGGAGACTTTGTGGCATTTGCTCTACAGCAATCACAGTGGCCACAAGTGGCAAATGCTGGAAAAAACTTGAAGTTATTGTGAAAGTTGTTACACAGCAATATCTATGTAAAGTTTGCCACCATAAGATACTGGTCAGACCAGGCCAAACTTCTGCTGCAAGACGAGTGGACCAGGGCAACGTTTCATTGCTTATTAATTGAACTTTTTTATTCATAGGAGAAAGAATATAATTTCTTTTTCTTTAAGCTGTCAGATGTCCAGCAGCTCCATCATTTTTTTTTCATGGATTATACATTGACATATGTCATATCACCTTATTGTATGTTGTAATAATGTCGCTCTCCATTGATTCCAGATGTGACCCTGTGCGAGGAGGCAGTCTTCCAGTCGCTGGCCTCCCTGAGGCTGTCCTCGGTGCCCCTGGAGCGGCTGCTGGAGAGTCTTCCGGGGCAGAGGGTGGATCACAAGAGCCTGGAGAGGCTGAAGAAGGCCTGCTCTCCTCACCAGCAGGTCCTCCACCTGCTGCGACTGTGGAGGGAGCAGAACAAAGACCAGGACAAGCTGTATGGCATCATACAAGGTACAAACCCCAATCTGCATTTGCAGGTTTTAGCCAGCTCTTATTCAACTCCTGCCATTGTGTATTCATGCTTGCCGCCTGTCCCCTCCAGGTGTGAACCACTGTGAGAGGAAGGTCTCCCGCTGCAACGGCCTGAAGAATCTGACCCTAGATGACCTCCTGCAGGTCACCAACAGCCTACCAGGGGTGAAAGTTCAGCAGGAGGACGTTCGGGCCGTGGTCTCCACCTGCCTGCCCCGGCAGTACATCCTGCAGCTTCTTCACCTCTGGAAGACGGCAAACTACGAGCTGGATCTGGCCAAAGGTCTGTCTCACAGTCTGCGGGTGCTGCGCAGCCAGGGGGCGCCCCGCTATCTGCTGAAAGGCTTGAAGAAGATCAGCCGCATCATCGGGACCACGTCTGCGCACAAGCTGTACGAGAAGATGTTTGTCAGTATGCTTCGGGATGAGTTGTGTTTTAAGGGTCACAAGCCATTGAATGAATAAGGAAATGGGAGGTATGAGCAGGAATGTATGCAATCTAAAGCATAACAGACACTAATGCACCGTCAAATACTGACACAGACACAAAAAGACACACACACACACACATACACAGTGAACCCGGGGCATAAAGGTATGTGAAAGAGTAACATACATGGGTCCCATGATAATAATTTCAGGGTCTTTAAGATATCACCAAATGATGTCAAGCTTTGCACATAGTGCCAAGAGGTATTTTTCATTAAGGTAAGATGGGAAGGTAAACTCTTCTTCCTGTCACTGACGCCAAAATGAGGTTTGGATAATATGAGGTAACAAGTGATACTAATAAATTCACCCTGAGTATAAAGAATCTGTCATGCAGTTATGAATTGAAATAGAATTGACACAAACTAACTAAACTACTACACATCTGTGTACTCCAGGCAGACCTAATCAAAAAGTTAAATGATTCCTGGAAACGTTATGACCGGAGTCTGTGAAAAAAAGAAAATAACTATTTAAGATGTAAATAGCACACTATTTTATGAAATATGGGCTGGCAAATGTTGTGATTTTATTATTGTTGCTTTCTCGCTGTTTGAGAGGAAGGATTTGGTTTCATAATGAAATACTTTTCTACAGTTTTCCTTTGTTTGTTGGTTTGTTCTGGACTGCTAGCAAGTAAAGCTCATCTGAATTTTTTTTTTTTAATAATTGTCAGCTTTATGAATGTACAAAGGAGTGCAATTGTTTTCTATTTAAAAAAAATAATAATTTTTGTTTCTCAACATGTAAAAGCTTGTTTTTATTACTTCATCAGAAATACTGGATTCCAAATGCTGCAAGTTCATGAAGTGATATTTGTTTTATATTTTGTTCCATCACTTTTATATTATTAAATGTATGATCTTTATGTATATATGCTTGACTGGTCCTCTTTAAGCTCGTGTAAGTTGTGAACACTAAATGTCAAACGATGTGATTAAAATCAGTTTGTAAAAATGCATACAAATGTCTTCATAAATAAGTTACTGGCAGACGGACAGTATTAACAAATTCCAAATATAACATGATTACGAACTCATATCCTGTGGAAACAGGAGATGAGAGACATGTATTTGATTCCTTCCGCTATTTTCAAACAGTCAATTTGTCTTAGTCAATGTCGTACTGTAAATACCGTTGAGTGACTCACTTACACGTGATGACGCATATTTAGCTAGAGAAAAATCATCAAATTTAATATATTTTGGGTTTTCTACCAAAAGTCTCACCTGTTGTAAAACGATGATCGGCCACACATGACTCAAGCGAGAGCTTCAATGGAATTTTTAAAATGTCTTTTTTTCACGTGGTTGTGCAAAAACTAACATTTCCTGGATATTTTTTTTCTTCATCAAACCCATTTCAAAACATCTGGGTCATGAGCTTCATTAAATCATTACATGCAGCGTGGAAGATTGCGTAAGATTAAAATTAATCTAATATGGCTGAATTATTATAAATGATATGAATGACTGAGATAACCAACAATGTATCAAGTCATACTTGATACATTGTTGCTACACATTTATGTAGCTACAAAATGATCAGACTTATCTAAAGAAAACACATAAAGGATAATGTGAACAGCATTGTCACAGACCTTATACTGGGATGATGATTTTGGGTGAGGACCCATTTCCTACCTAATATAGTACATAGGAGAACGAGACCATGAGGATGCTGTGTTGCATTTACATGGTTCGCATATTGGACCCATAAACCTCCAGAGCATCACTGATGATTTGTAAATCGAATTCCAGTGAATGGGAAACTGTCTGTGCTTAGAGGAAACATTCGTTTCTTCCTAAAGGCAGGAGGGAACTGGAAGCGGTTGGCCTGATTCAACGTCACTGCATTGAATCTGTGATTGTTGCCTAATCACACAAGACATTAGCTCTCGTCTTAATAATTAACCCCCTTTGTTGTCCGTTCTAAATCTCAGGCTCCCTCTACGTGGAAGTGGAATTTGGAGGTTGAAAGATATTTGACCTTCTCATACTGTAAGATGCTTAGCCACACCCACATACACCCACGCAGAAGAGCAGTTCCTGTATGAAAAACTATAAATATTCACCTGCTTCTACTGTCAAACCCTCTTCGACCGAAGGCACAACATGCACATCATCAGCATGGTGAGTGTTCTGTTTAACAGAATTATGTGTTTACGTTTAAGAAGATCTTCCCGCAAAGACAAAGTGATGATTAGTGATTAGTGAAGTTAGATTTTTTTATTAGTCAATTTATTATCTTGTTATAGTGGAAATTGTTAACGCTTTTTTATAATTCATTTTTATGGACCTTATAGTATTTTTTAAGGATGAAAATAAGAAGAAAACAGTAAAATAATCTGTGTTTTTTATTTTATTTTTAGTGGGAATTGTTGAATTGATCCAATGTTAAAAGGACTAAAACGTCATCACGTTACTTGGGGACTGTTTTGAATTCAGGGTTTAGTATCAGTCAGATTTGGTGGCAAGTGAATAATTCGTCCTTGAATAGAAATATGAAGGTTTCTGGTGGACAGTCTCTGTGTGAGGTAAAAAAAAAAAAAGTAGAAAAAAAATGTGGTAGAAAAAGTGTTAACAATTCCAAAGAGTAGCAACATCATTTATAAGACAATATTTGCTGCTGTCAATTTCCATCTGCCTCAGGTAGGTTGCACAATAATAATTAAACAGTGATGAAGGTTGAGGCCATTTCCATTAAATTAAAATTCTTATTTCCATCACATTGCAGTGATTCACCCAAAGAAGTTTTGAAATTTGACAAGGTACTGCAGCAAAGCTGGACAGACATACTGTATATATTAAATTATATCTGAGATACATCTCCTTGCATACGTGATGGTTTAGTTTTGTTTTTCAGTGTGGAGTACAAACACTGTGGTTTCCTTTTGTGACATCAACCCCAGAATTTGAATGAGGTGCATTTAAAGAACCTTTTTTAAAATCTAGATTTAATATGTAGCAGTACTGCAAAACATCAGAAATATTATCTTTCAAACAACATGTGTTGAAGTACTAGTTGCTGTAGTATTAATAGTGGTAGGAGTAGTAGAAGTAGTACTACAACAGTGACGTGATCTTCTCCCCAGCTCCTCTTACCGGCCCTCTTCCTGCTCTCCGGTGTCCTCTGCGCTGTCCCGGTGGCGGTGGAATCCGTCCCCACCTTTGAGTTCCGAAACCAATTGACCGGGGAAATCCTCACCTGTGCCAAGTGTCCACCGGGTACCCACATGACCGCGCACTGCACCGCCTCCACGCCCACCGGGTGCGCGCCGTGCAGAAGCGAGCACTTCACCGAGCTGTGGAACTACCTGCCCAGGTGTTTGTACTGCAACAACATCTGCTCGGAGAACCAGGAGGTGGAAACGGAATGCTCACCGATGAGCAACCGCGTGTGTCGGTGCACAGACGGCTTTTACTGGGCCAACGACTTCTGTGTCAGACACTCAGAGTGCGAGCCCGGACAAGGTGTTCAAGCGAAAGGTGTGGTTTTCTTGTTTTACTTGCGGGAGTTTTGTTGGTGCTGAAAGATTTCTACCTCTAAAAATGTATATATGCGTGTGTTTTCTTACTTTGTTCTTACTGCCCAGAGAGGCTTGTCACACTAAATTAAATTTAGTATATGTTATATTTGTTCAGGTCGACGTTTTCTCAGCGCATATGCTTCCTGTGTGCTTCAGAGACTAGAACATCAAGTGTTCATCGTGTTCTCTTACACGTTTTTAAATCTTTATGTGAAAAATACCTTAGTCCAATTCTTGGTGCATCAGAATATTTTACAGGAGTAAAACGGTTAAAGCAGACCAAGTTATTTATAATTTATTTATTTTAGCCCCGCCTCCCGATAAACCCCAGTGTGCTCTGATTGGTCTGTTGTGATCTTTTGAAAATGTGTCGTAAACGTCACGCTCCTTCACCAGAAAAGTGGAGATTCTCAGAATACAGGCGGGACTACCCCAAAAGAGTCCAACTGTGACATCACAGTGGGAGAGAGATCTGAACCAGTTGTTCAGAGCCAGGCTGAAGGGTTCAGCCAGACTACACAAAAACGACCCGATGGTCTTTTTAAGTGGCGTTTGTGGGCTGGCAGGCACCACAGATAAACCCAAAAGTATGTGCACAAACGCTGGGAAGGTGATTTTTTGCATAATAGGTCACCTTTAAAACATCTACCCATTGTGTCCTTTTTTAGGCACGTCGCAAACGAACACTGTCTGTGAACCGTGTTCCAACGACTCCTTCTCCAGCTCGTCATTCGCGCTGGAGACGTGCGTAAAACACCAGGAATGCGCAAGCGGAAAGACTGAGCTGCTCCCCGGCTCAGTTTACCACGATACGGTGTGTGGCACCTGCGAGGAGCTCGCAAATGGAGGTGTGTACTGTGTGCAGTTAATATGAAATGCCCAACAAAAAGCTAGAATTCACATTCATGCCATAAACGTTTGTTGTTCATGCAGGTGAGACGCTCAGGACATTCCTCTCAGGGTTCCTCGCAATGCACAGGATGCGTGTGGCAAAAATGAAGAGATTCGTCACCAGGTGAGAAAATATACTGTGATTCCAAATCACTCCATCACTGTTCACTGTCCGGCTCCTTGCTTTTCTTGTCTCTTTTTTTTACGTGTTAAACCTACACCTCTTCATTTGTTTAACACATCTCTCCTCATCTCCCTTTTAACAGGTACATTGATAAGTCAGTCCCCAGACAGAGAGGTCCTCTCCTGCTCCAGATCAGAGCGTGGCTGGCCCAGGCCCCAGAGGAGCAGCTGAGAAAACTGCCACAGATGCTGCAGATGTCTCAGCTCAGCTCCATGGCAGAAAAACTACAGAAGAGACTTCTGGAGATCAAGCTGCAAAGCCTAGGCTGTAGTTTGTGTATCTGACTGGCAGCTCGTGGTACATGTAGGAGTATAACACAAGGCCTTGAGACCAATTAAAGGGCACATATACCTCGTTCTCTGGATTTACAGCTGCAATTTTTTTGTTTGTTTTGTCCATTAGAAAAGCACCTGAACAGTATTTACCATGTTGTTCATTAGCCTGTGAAAGTCCCAACAAATGTTGGCTTAGTAATGTTAAATAGAAATCAGTGAGGTAATATATGAGGGACTGTTTCCATTCATTGATCATTTCAGGTAATTACATGTACATGTAACAGGAAGGCTGCAATCATGAAGATGTTAAAAGATCATTCATCAGACAACCTGTTTGACTTTCAGGGCCATTTGTGTTTCGATCAGATTTATATGTAGATATATGTTGGGATAACTTCAGAAGTAGATTAGAAATAAACAAATGTCTTGAACGTCACATGATGGCATGAATGACTGTATGAGTCTGGAAAGAAATGTATGTTTGTTATGAAATGTGCGGGATAAAAACAGTTATTATTTTATCAATCAATCAATCAAGCTTTATTTATGTAGCACCTTTTCAAACAGATGAAATGCATTTCAAAGTGCTTCACTGGTGACTGTCAAAACATAGGATGTTAAAAGTGAATTAAAGACTCGGAGTTAGAGACTAATGAATACTAAAACAATCTATTATTATCAATATTAGGGCCCGAGCTCCACTGACAAATTCAGAGCAAGGACCTATTGTAATTATTATTATTATCATGGAAACGTATAAACCTCAGTCAAATTGTGTGAAATCAAACTGGCAACTCTGAATACAGAAGCCTACATGTTGTCATCTGAAATGTTGCTTACCAGAACCCCAGCGCCAATCTGCAGGTCAATCAACAACCCTGGGTGTAATTTAATCAAATCACCACGAGATGTCGCCATCCTCCATTGTTACCACTGGTCATTGTACCCGAATATTTTAACAAAGGCTTATTTTACGAACAGAATTTTCAGGCCAATCGCATTCATCAAACAAGTGACTGCAACCTGTCTCTCACTGACCATTTAGGACCAGATCGTGGTACTATTGTTATTTTCCTCAATATAAACTTTTTAAAGGATATGTTCATCATTTCGAAAGTGCAGATTACCCAATAAAACCAAGGTGAAGAAAACTTTAGTTTGATAACGTCTGTGAAAGCGAAAAAATGTGTTATTCGTCAATTCATTAGTTTGACCTGTCTTAACTGCACTAACAACAACAACAACAACAACAACAAAATAATCTTGTAATATTCCTTCCAAAACCCACTGTTGTGATATTCAGTGCATTTGTGGGAGAGGATTTTGATTACAATAGAAATACATAAAGTAAATATACCCAATATTCCTACAGGTACCGCTGCAGGTCTACAGTCACAAGTTTCTTTATTCAGGAATTGTTTTGTTTTTTTTGAAACATTAAAAAAGGAAGACCTAGACATGTTTTATTTGCAGGAACCCAACTCATGTCAATTAATGTCATATTCATGATATTCCCTCAGTGATTTGGAGCGTTGGCCTATTTCTACTCCTCGTTGTGACTTTATGATAGACCATAGTTATTGTAGGCCAGTGTTTTTGGCATATTTGGATGATATAATTGTGGACATATCGATTAGTTGCAATGCATTTTTACGCACGTGAGCATCCTCCAAATCCTACTGTGTTGCAAAAATTAAAAAAAAAAAGAATGGGCCCGGGACCAGGGTCCACCTCAGGGACCGCTAGGGGTCGCTGCCTCCCAGCTGCCGTCGCCTGCTCATTAATTCCTCGGGGCCGACACCACTACCACCGCCCTCGCCCCCGCCCCCCCCTGCCACGCCGCTCCGCACATCGCAGCGCCCCCCTCGCTGTCGCATCACCGCGCGGGGCGGGGCCCCGGTTCCCACGATTGGCTGCTGCCGTCTTACCGACAGCTTTACGGTAGAGCCACGGCCGGAGAGACGATGTGCGTGAGCGGTGCTCCGACATGATTGTGAGAGGACTTTAGCGGGGTTGTTTTTTTCTTCTGTCCTTTTCCTGTCTTTTCTCCAGAAGCCCTGGAGCTCGCGCTGGTGGAGCCGACAAGAGATGCGCCGAGAGAACCGCGGGCACATTGTGCGGTCGCCGCGAGAGCAGGAGGGCAGCAGCATGTAACCGGGAGAAACGCGCCCGGCACCGGCGGCGGCAGAGGAGGCTGCTGCACCACCTGACACCTCGGGTTCCCTTCAACTCGCCACTTGGATCTTCCCGATGCGCTGACTGAACTCCGTCGACTGGTTTTTGGGGATTTTTTTTCTATCTTCGGCAAAAATGAGCGAGGAGGTGTCAGAGGTCCCCAAAGAGCTTCTGGGTAAGAGCCGTGGCCATGTGTCCAGACTGGAACAATCACGGAAATACACACACACACACACACACAAAACACACAACACACACAGATACAGAAACACATACAGACACACACACATACAGACACACACACACACACACACACACACACACACACACACACACAGATACAGAAACACATACAGACACACACACATACAGACACACACACACACACACACACACACACACACACACGTACAACCACACAGACATACAGACAGACACACACTCACACAACACACAACACACAACACACACACACGCACACACGCACACACACACACACACACACAACCACACACACACACACACACAGACAGACAGACAGACAGACAGACAGACAGACAGATACAGAAACACACACACACACATACTGAAACACACACACACACACTCACACACTCACAAAACACACACACACTCACACAACACACACACACAACACAGACAGACACATACACACACACACAACCACAAAACCATACACACACACACACACACACACACACACACACACACACACACACATATTTACACAGGTGGGTAAAGATAAATTAAGATAGAAATATGTAAGTGTGGACATTGCATTGAAAACATTTAAAGTAGAAAATAGTTGTCAAGTGTAAACATGGACCGTGTAAACAACACTAACTCTGTCTGGGGGTGATTTCATGTGTTGTGTATGTACGGTGATGAGTCGGTGCAGATGTTCAGTGCAGGACAGGTCAACGTGTCTTTATGGGTTTTGTGCAGTTTGACTCCTGTTCTCGTCCCAGCAGCTCACGAATCGTGCCGCTGTGTTTTGCACATTGTTCATTTTCACCCAGCAGCTCCAGTGATCCTGGGTCACTGGAGCAGGTTTGACCACAAGTTTGACCATCTTTTCATCCAGGCGACATCTTCTGTTCATGTAATACAGCCACAGGCATTGTGCTGAGACACAATGCGCTGGTTGTCTTTGGGATGTTACTTCTGTTCAGCCATTGTCCCTCTACAGGCTCATTTTCGTTGTCATTCTAGGTTACAGGGTTACTGACACACACTGAGAGGAGATATTGCTTCATCCCAGGTTCACATGCAGTAATATTCGTTCTGCTGACAGCATCACTAAACGTTTCAGCTGATCTTCTGTGCACACGTGCGGTTGATACAGCAGCGGCCTTTATTTCATTAGGAAAATTAAAAAAAAGAAGAAAAGCCAAATGTTTTCAGATGTGAGTGGTCCGCCTCGCATCCCATGGGCACATAACTCACAGGATTATCCTCCCCACAGTGACCGTGGTGCACAGTCACATCACATCTCTGGCCTGGAGTTTTTTAACACGCGTGTGAAGACCCACCACCCCGGGCCTGCTGGTTGTTTTGGCACGGAGCTCGGTCTCTCTTTGTTTGGCAAATATGGCTCAGTTATTGACACCTCGGTGCGACGTTGGGACAAGAACAAGCTCGATCTCTCCAGCCCGTATCTTCATCTGGTTCACTTTCTGGCTCCTTGGAGTCAAAACGACAAGCCATGATGTAGATGAGGCTTAAAGGAAAATGCTGCTCGAGTGACCGAGTCGTTCTGGCTGGCAGTCGCTGCTGTGCCCTCATATGGTGATTAATGTGTTCTCCGGACAGTTTGAACTCTTATTAAAGTTAGGATTAGGAACAAAGGAGCTCAAAAGTACAGTATGTCAGTTTAGAGACTTGTTGGAATTTCACCGCCTTGATGTTTAAGTGTAGCATAGTATCACACTCGACCTCTTAGAACTCTGTTTCCCCCTAATGTTCCCTCTTCAGTAGCTTTAGGTGAGATTATAAATCATCTTCTTCCACTAAATCTGATAGTCAGTCTCGTACATTCTATACCTTCTATCAACTTGTCCCTGCTCTTCGTTGAAGCCACACACGTGTTTTACTGACTAAAATATTCTAGATGTGTTGTGCATCGTTTTCTACACAATTCCCTTTGATGAATCCTGCCATATTTGGTATCGTTAGACCTTTTGGGGTCTAAGGAAGAATTGAAAATCACTGCACGCTTTTAGGTTAACCCTGTCCTCTGCAAAGTATCTTTCTTATAGCTTTGTAATCATGAGGTCCAGGGGGCTTTATGAAGATGCCTTCCATCTCTGTATCACAAATGATAACGATGATGGGGCACATACTGTGTTTTTATCACTGCAGAAATATAAATATATTTAGAATATTAAGACAAGGATTAGAAAAGCAGATTTTTTTTTGTTCAACCTCCACTCACGCCTTGAGTGAAAAGTTCTCCATCTTCATCCCCTTGAATGGGGGAATGGATTTCCATATTGCAGCTGACTCATTTGACCAACACTGCACACTTAATGTGAAGAATTTGGTATGGCATGATCCCACTGTCATGTGCTGTTGTCTGGATGAGTATATAACCAGCCATTGTATCAAATATTCACTGCTGCTGATGATTCACCGTCATCCAACGTCAGTGCAGGCATCGTGCACATATAAGGAAATTCAGCGCAATGCTGCGGAGGAAACAGCCTTTTTATGGAAAAAGGGGAATTGCATTTTTTGTTTTCCATCTGACTGGTCATGTAATTAATGATCATCTGAGGATTTTTTTTTCTGATTTTCAGCAACTAATGTGTTACTGATACATTCAGATACTGTATTTGTTTGCTTAAAAGATATTTAATGAAAAAAAGAAAAGATCTGGGAATCATTTTTTTATTAGGTGACAAGACAAAGATTTTACAAAGGTTTGTGTCTGTTAGAGAAATGAGATAAAGCTACTGAGACCTTTATGGGAAAGGGTGATTGAAAAAGCGAAATGGTGAAAAGCAACTTTCATATTTATTTGATTTATTCCAAATTCTATGAAAAAAATTATAATTTAAATGTCATTTCTTTGTGCTTTAACACCTCCATTAAAATCCTCTCTTAAGTGAAAATAAAATACAGAAATCTGCTCCGTTACATCCTCGACATACAAATCTCCATAAAAAGTCATTCACTGGTGTGACACCGTGCACACGGCTTAACAGCCCAATATGAACTGTAGGGCTGCTGGCTAATAAATTGTCTTGTCACGGTTTTAATGAATTAGTGGAAAAACTGAATTAGTAAAAAAAAAAAGAAGAAAAAAAAAGTGATATATGAGATTCTGTCAGGAACATTTTCTGTCTGGGGCCAAAAACTTCCCGGGCTCATTAAAACACCGGGATTCATTTTGTGTCACGTCCCACCGGAGACATCTCTATAAGTCATTGGGTATGTGATCTCGAGTTTTTAGAAATGCTGCAGTAGGACATGTTGCAGATTTTCTTTCGGAGCGTCTTAAACAAGCCCAAGGCTGGCAGATGAACAATTTTTGCACTTTCCCTAATTATTAGTTTCACTTTGATCTGACGACGGCTTGAGGAAGCCTGTGGGCGTGGATACATGCGCGCACAAACACACAGACACAGACACACAGAGACACACACACACACACACACACACACACACAGAGAATCCCTCTCAGTCTCAGGCACATGTGCACACAGACGATATCAGCTGCTGCGGTGGGCGGGTGAGGCGCGTGGAGAGGCGGCTGACCCAGTTCTGCTCCCTAAGCCGGTTTCCCTGGCTGTGGACGCCACAAGGCGTGAACAATCAATCCGACCAGCGGAACTCGCACTCAGCATAATGCCCATTTACATCTACTGTGTGTTTGCCTGCATATATGTATTGATTTGAGTCCAACTAAACCCATTTTATTGAACATTGTGTGGGATATTTTGATTATTTAGTCAAGAAATTGTTAAAAAAACAAAACAACTGACACATGCTCACAATGACAATGCTGACATGCTGATGTGTCAGCATATTTGCCAATTTAGCCTAGTTGAAGCTAACGGGAATGCCACTCATTTTCACAAGATTTTATCCAGGAGCAGGTTTGTTGATTCCTGCAAGTGTCAACCTCCTCGTGGTGCTATAGGAAGTCTGGGGAATCACTAAATTCTGACGGATTCATCTTCTGGGAACAACGGATGTCTGTACAAAAGCCATCCAATATCTATATTTCATCGACTGACCAGCCAATCCACCAACATTGCCCTCCCAGTACTCTGCAACGATGGCTAAATATCATGCCCATCACCGGCTCCTACAACCTCAGATTACATCTTCAAATTCTATGTTTTGTCTGAGGAGCAGTACAGAATCCAAAGATATGTTCTGTATGCAAATGATAAAGCTGCAACCGTCAAATGTTAGGATTCATTCATTCATCAATGATAATCTAACTGCGTCAGCAGGGCACTGTGATGGACAATTATTAATGCACACATGTTTTCCATGTATTATTATCCATGACTTTGTGTTTCTCCTATTCCTTTAGAAGAGAGACTCATTGTTGGAAAATTAAGTGAAAACTGAAAGAAAGATGTTTCCTCCTGTCGTGTGTTACAATTGGCCTTGTTAAATGTTTCATCAAATATATATATGTAAGTTATTTTCAATCAGCAGATCCGGGGAGTTATTCCCCCTGCCAGGCAGGAGTTCACTGATCTGTGCTCTGCTGAGGAAGTTAAACATGTTGAAATTCTGACTCAGCTCGAGCTTTTGATCTTAATCAGGTCTGTGTTAAGACTTTGCGGAAAAGAGCCGACACGGTGGGAGGAAAAAAAGTAGTGCGAGATGAATCACTTCTATTTTGTCTTCTCTTTCCTGTTATATGAAATTAGGATTTCTGTTTTAATTGGACCACTGTCAAACATACACTTGAATTCCTCCTCATTTTGTCTCCTCTGCGCAGAGAGTGTGAGGGATGCACTGGGGAGGAAGGTGAAGCTGTCGCTGAGGAGGAGAGTCAAACTGGAGATCAAAGGAGACAAGACGGAGAACAGAGTCTTGGTGAGTCAACTCCTGCCGCTCTCCAGCTACTTCCTCATTAAGGGGAGTGAAATCTTTCTTTCTTTCTCTCTCCTTCCATTCCTCTGCTCTGGAAATGTACCGTTTTCGCTTCAGAGCGTCGAAACCGAACATCTCTCCACAGCTAATTGTTTTTTCAGGTTCAGTTATACCCTGACTTTTGAGGTGATTTCCCACAAATCAAAGTCGGAGATTGTTGGAAAACAATACTCGCATCTCCTGTCTCGGTTAGTTTTAGGCCTGTTTGAGTGGAGTCAGCTGAGGGAACGGTATCCCGCATTAACAGGAAGAGTCTGTCTGTTTGTTTATATTTTGATCTTCCTGACAACCGCTCATCCGATGGACTTCGACCTTGGCAGGTGTGTTGCTGTGAGTGGTTGAATTGTTTAAATAAAGTTGGACGTACAGTACGGGGGTAGTGCAGCACCCGGACAATTTACAGTTTGACCATGCCAGGGTTTGCTTTCACGGTGTAACACTGTATTTTCTGTGCTTGTCACTCAAACCAAGTTGTATTGACCACATGGAATCAGCATTATCATATTTGCACAAAGGTTTCTTCCAGCACTTCTTTGCTCATTTATAAGTTTTATAAATTATTGCCATAATGCTTCCCAGTAACTGGGCCTCTGTAGAGTGTGCACTACCGATCAGATGTTTGAGAACATTCCCACCTTTCCAGTTTTATTCAAAATTTGCCGTGTTACACTCCCCCTGGTTAAATAAAAAAAGATACCATGGATGTACAGTTGACTATCACTGTAATACCGAAGGAAGATGGAAACTGATGATTCTTAGAAACGTTTTGGGGCAATAAGGAGCATTTATTTTGATTGTGTAAAGCAGATTTATGGACTTTTAAATTCATGGATTTACTAATGATGGGCATCAGAGATTATAATATCTTTGGAAAGTGAAATTCGCATATTTGTGTTCTGTCTGTGTGTTCAGATTTGACTCACAGAAGTAGTGCACTTTTGAAGTACATTTTAGCAACTGGTTGCTAAGGCAAGTTAAGTTAAAGGCAACTTACTTAAAAAAAGACGTGATATAGAACAATAAAAGCTGCCGATAAAGTTCAACACGCTGACACAGAGCTCAGGTCAATCATTCATCCAGTCACACCTCTGACTGTGTATCTCCACCAGCCCTCAGTGTGTCTATTGGCCTGGTGGAAATAGCAGCTTAAACCATTAACTTTTGGCCAGGGAGAAGTAAGTCCACTGAATGCTAAATAATGAATACCCGGTAGATCATTAAATATGCATATTGCCTCTTTCTAGGCTTAAAAAGGCAAAGAAGCTGAAGGTAGTTCGAACAGAACAGTCTGCTCAGTAAATCAGTGTCTGAGTAGGGGGTCAATAAAGTTTTATTGTTGAAGCAGAAAGCTGTCGGATGCCGTGAATGAATCAATACAACGTTTAATATGTGGAGCTGTGGAGGGAAATGGCAGGTGTCCTGTGTCTCAGTGGAGTGAGAAGCGTTTAGTTATACAGCTCTGAGTGGACTAGACAAAGATTTTAGGAAGAAGAGGCAGCAGGCACTTGTTTGCTTTATCATGCAATATTATCCCATTTTAACTCCACTATCAGATGGACCCCCCGGACATGATGAGTCTTATATATTTATCATTGCTCCACTTTAACACCCAGACACTTGTAGCTAGTGCAGGGATTTAAAACGGCACAGTAGCAATCTGAGGACACGGGCAGAGAAATGATGAGCTTCGCTTTCATACTCCTGTTGTCGCTAAATGATCTGGGACCACGCTGAGATGGGAAGCAGTGGGAGGGAGTGAATTTCTGTGCCGGGAAACTGCACTTGTCAGTTGATGTAATGTAATCGTTAATTGGAGCGACCTCATTGCTGCTGGAATCTGGACCCATCAGTGTTTTATCAGCAAAGTAATACAGGCATTGATTGTGGAGATTTACAACAACATGCATTTAAATCTTTATGATGTTTTTTTCCCCCCCTAATCAAATATGGACTATTTACCTCTGTTCTTGTTTACCCCTATATGATAGAACTAACACAGGATTAAAATTGACTTCAAGGGGGAAGTAATGTATTTAAGGGGAAGGGGCGCTAGAAAACCAAAAATCTATTCTTCCAAAATCAAATTCACTGGAGTCAAGTGCTTGGCTTGAGACTAAGTCTTCAGCGTGTGAATATGACAACAATGTCAGTATGTGGGAGCTGGAGACGGAGGCTAGTAGTGCTCAAACACAAATACACATAGACACACACAGAACAATGTTAAGAAGTGGGAGTCAGTACTGGGAAGTGAGGAATTCCAGTGGAGTGGTTCTGGTATTTCATCCAGACGCGGAGCATGAGAATGACGCAGTGAGTTTGTATCAACGCTCTGCCTGAGCGGACTGGACAAATAAACTTCTGTTTGTTGTCTTGCGGAAAAGAAAAAAAAACTGACTTGGAGACACTGATTATGGAGGAAGTGGCGTAGAGAGAGAAAACCAACATGTCGTGGAATCTCAGCCTGAGATTGTTGTATTATCTGAGGGTTATACAGGTATATAGAGACGGTGAAACAACTGTATATTTACAGGTTGTTGTGAATTCAGATGTACTAAATGTAAATTGGAAACCAGTTTTTAGTGGACAACTTTAGATATTTACTCGGAAACCAAGGTCACATTTGCCAGGGAGGTAAACGTGTTGATGATGTTGTCGTTGTCTTCTAGAAGTTGACTTCACTTGTCAAGTTTCGGATCAAGTTTGATATTCTGTTGTACTCGTCTGATATTCTGTTGTACTCTGCAGCTATAGTGCCATTATCACTATAACACACCTAGCTGTCTGATGCATAAGCGCACTTCCCAGCATGGAATATCCAACTATAAATCATCTCAAATGTCAAACACACATGTTAGTGTCTGTGTTCACTCAGTCCTACAGTCCTGATTTTGTATCTCGTTGGCGTTTGTTGAACTTCCCCTGTCAGTGTACTGCAACCACATACGGTACAGGGCTTGATTTACCTCCGACAATGCAGGACATTTATCTGCAGTGTAAAGTACACGGATAACGAAGGGAGGAATATGGCTATTTCCACTATCAATTTTCTCGCCCGTCAAACACACACAAGGCTTTTTACCCCTTTTTCCTGCCGAGCTTCGCTCAGACTGGGAGTGGAGCACTGCAGTGCTCGAGGCGTCTCTTAAGCACACTAAAGCTCGACAGATACAGTCATCAGCCTTCTTTGAAGACGGAGGGATGAAGGAGGTAGAGATAATAACATCAGTCCACCAAAAACACCCCGGGGAAGAGGAGGGACAATGGAAGAGGAGAGGGAGAGGAAAATGGGCAGTGTGTACATACAAACCTCTACAGGTTAGAGGGGATGTTAGGAGTGAGGAAAACCTCTTGAGAAAAATCAGCTTTGTGCTTTAAAATTGTGACAGAGACCTTTGGATGAATTACCCTAAACTACACTACAAACATTCATGGTCTCCTGAGGATGAATACAAACAACTATTTCTCTCAGACCACCAAGGGGCTGATATTTTGGATCTTTAGTAAAATATCTCTGCAGAGTTTAAATGTTAAAAAAAACAAAAAACATCCATGGGGCCCAGGGGAGGAACTGTAACAACTTTCGACATCTTTGACTTGTCCTTCAAATGTCTCACCTTTTTTAGTGGAATATCTCTACATTTACTAGAGAAATTGGCACAAAATATTCATAGCATCTTGATATTCATGATTTCGAGATGATGATTCCTACCGACTTTGGTGATGTCCTGTATTTTCCTGTAGTTCACTTGTGGTTTTAAATTGAAATGTCTAAACTCTATTGGATGAATTGCAAGGAAATGTAGTTTTGTCATGATTCGTGATCCTTTTAGGATGAATTGAAGTTACTTTGGCAGTTACCTTGAACTTTAATTTTAAACTTTACATTTGTCCTATACTTTGACTTATGACCACCACATGCCTGCAAAACTAATAAAAGCCTATTATCTTAAATTGTGCATTCTATTTACAGTTAATAAACTAATGTTACCATGCAAAGAAGGTAAACATTATACATGGCGTTTATCAGTGAATGAAATCCAGCAAATTTGTTGAATCTAAACCCACTCGTCTTCTTGTCGGATTTGAACAGCAGCAGGGTTTTGAGGCTGTCTGAGCACATATGACAGGACAGCATGACTCCCATGATTCTGTTAGACCTAGAAACCATAGTGTTCTCTGTTGTCCTGCCATTAGTCATGTAGCGGTGTCACTCATTCACCACGTTGCTCGAGGGTTGGCGTACGGGCCGACTTCTTCTTGATCTCCTGGTGTAAATAAAGGACAGTCTAAGTGTGCGTGCGTGCGTGCGTGCGTGCGTGCGTGCGTGCGTGCGTGTGTGTGTCCCAGCCAGAGACTGTCACGAACAGTTTACTGCTCTATTGCATCTCACTGTTTTCTTTGTATGTGGCAATGGGACTAACACAGCACAGATGGGACTAACACAGCACAGATGTCTCACTGTGTGAAAATAACAAAAATATATATTTTTTCATATCTTATTTTACCGTGACACAGCAAGGCACTAATCACTAAGTAACAAAGCAATCTATTCTGCAGTCACACAAAGTGGTTGCAGAACAGATAGCAGTGATTTCTTTATGAAGAACAATATGTCCTGCTCCTTCTGGTCTTAGAAAACCTGTAGAAAACATTTTGACGAAGCTCTGTTTTTACATATGAGAAATCCTAGAATCTTGTCCAGCTCGTCTTTCCCACCGCCCCTCTCTCCCCTCCCCTCTTTTAAACCTTCAGGTCTGTCATTATAAAGGGACGGTGAGAAAATGGTGTTGACTCAATTCCCCTTCTCCCACATGATCACCTGTAATGCCCTCTCATGGGACCCTGCAGCCTTCCACCATCTTTTGTCAGAGGTACTAAAAACTGTAGCTTAAAGGCCCCCAGAACAAGTATCCTGTACACTTTGAAACCCTTTTGATGACAGATCGAGGCATCCTGTCGTTGCCGTGTGCTGTTGATGTTGTTGTGTCTATTCTTTCTAATTGGAAAGGTTTTAAAAAATAGTCGAGATTACACAGCTACTTTTACATTTGAGAGTATTCACAGCTCTGGTTGGTTGGTTGGTCACTACACTGTGTACTGTTCTGTGATCATAGAACAGAGTGAGTGCCAGAAAATAATCACTTGACAGAGAGACGGATTAGTGTTTTTTATATTTATAGGAAAGTTGCTGTCTGAAATATTCCACTATAGTGAGGGTTGCAATGGTATGATATATTCAATTTAAAATATCAACTCAACCAAGCAAAGGGTTCCAACATTCTGCATATATACTATGTGTTTCGGACCCTTGCTTGAGTGGGCATGAACATAGAAGTACTGTTCTTTGAACTCAGGCTGAACCTTGGTTAAAGGACAAACAGTTATAATGTTGTGAGGCACATAATCATTGTGTCTATTAAATAGTTAACTCTGCTTGAAGGTCCGGTGTGTTTTCTGTCATAATGCTGTGGTGATTATTAACATAATTGGTGTGACATTCAGAGCTAACCAGGCACAAAACAAAAAAGTTGTCACAACAGGTCACTGTTCCCCTGCTGGGTACACTGCAGACGCTCTTTAATCCACTGTAGTGTCGTCTTTTAATAATTTCACTTTGGTCAAAAGGACTATATACATGTGACACTGCTTGTGGTGTTTCTCAAGTCCTTACATTTGAGAAATGTCTAAAAATGTAGTATTTGTTATGTAGCTTGTGGATCACACTTACATGTGCCGCGCACTGTACACACCTTTCCAAATCAATCACAGATCAATTTCTAGTTTCCAATTCACCTCACTCACAACGTGGGGGAGGAGACTTCACACACTCCAGCACAGAGAGGTCCCAGGTGGCCCTGTTGGGGTTTAAAAACCACCTTGTTGCCGTGAGACATCAATGTTGACTTAGTTCCTCCTAACCCACAGATCAAAAATATGGATATATTTAAACATCAAATGCTTCCAGTCGGAAATATTCTCATCGGGTATAATTCTTGGCTTCTCATCAAACAGAGCGACGTCTGATCTCCTCGTGGATTGAAATAGCACGAATGAAACCCAAAACGCTCAACAGTGATTCCTCTCAACTTGAAGCTGATTTGCTTTGTCACTCTGTGACCAATGAATTCCTCCAGAGTCATCTGTCAGAATAGGCTGAATAGCTTGAATGCAGATGCTAGTTTGGGTTAGTCAGGGAGTCTAATTCCAGCTCTCTGTGAATCTCAGTGAAACCTCAGTGTTTCTGAGAGGTTTGGTTTGTTCAAAGTGCTGGAACAGATTCAGCTGAATGAGCAGGTTGATTAGGAGAAATTCTGCATGAGGTTGGTTCGGTGTGGGTGTTGAGTCTGACTCCATTGTTTTGTATGTAGAAAACACTCCCTGGGACTGTCATAGCAACGGCATAATCTATGCCCTCTTGGGCAAAGTCGAGAATGAAAACCAAGAAGTAAGAATGATAATGTTTGAAAAATGGTTAAACATAAAATAAATAAAACCAATATATCCACCGACATAAATAACAAAGGGAAATGGAACAGAGAAAATGCAAATCTTCTCTGAGCAGAGAACTAAGAGGAAGTAAAGTTGGCGGAAGTGCAACACACGCACATTGAGTTAGAATTAGTTTTAAAAATAAAAAAGTGCTAAACTTAGTCTTAATTTGCGCAACAGCAGAAATTACCAAAGTATGTGAATGATACTTAACATAATATTGACTGTCATAACAATATATGAAACACAAATATATGAAACATTTCAATAAAAAGATGCATATACCACCGGAATGTTATATGTACGTATCATTTGAAATCGTAAAAAAAAATTCTTTCTTTTATTGTGATATTGTGGCGTATCATTATGAAACTATGGGAGTAGGTCCTTCAATGTGACCCAGGATGCATTAGCGTTTTACACTGCTAAAATAATGTGGCTACATGTGTCTCTGGATCTCAAATGCGTCCTCAGTCTTGGATGCGATTTTGTTGTAGCATATTTCCTACAAATACATCCCTGGAGACATGTTACCCAGCCACATAGTAGCCTCGCTCCTTGCAAGTCCCGCCCACAGTCATTCATCATCATTATGTCACAGGTCAGGGTCACTGTCACTCAGACAGTGTCAGTGATATAATTGACCCTGCTTCAGGTCGTTGACTTTCTAGGTTTGGTTTTTAAAATCACGTACTCTTGACTCCCAATGTGTCCGGTTTCAACCTCAAGTCCAGACCAGCCAAATGAGCTCTCTTGATTCTTTTGATTCCCCCCCCCCCCCCCCCCCCCCCCCCCCCCCAAAATCTGTTAATCTGATCCAAATGGTCCAGTTTCTTTTGAATCCTGCTCGGGCATTCAGTGGTTATTTTGGCTATCGGGTGTTATAATGGAACGGCCTGGTTGTTACAGTATCAGTCTGCTCTCACTGGGACATAATTGAATGAGGTTTGTAGGTCGCAGCAACACACACATTGATTGGACGATAATGACATTTGTGGGCCATGTCATAGTAAACAGCCACAGAACAATCGATGAAATCAATGTGGGTTTGCTGTCAAAACACTGAAACCTGAGTGAACGACAACCACAGGTAGAAGGGCTGACCTGACACTTTCATTGTCCCATCGCCTGTACGATGATCACAGATTGTCATTAGTTCTAATCTGAGATTATTCATACCCGAGTTTAAAACCACCCGCACAGATCCGATGAGACTGGAAACGTGTGTGATACTGGACAGTCTGCTCTCTCTGCCTTCAAGTTTCAACACATTTGCTGGCACACAGGCAGCTGTTTGTCAGAAAACCACCGCAGCGACACTGCCAGCGATGTCATGGGGTTTTTTTTGCCGCATGGTTGATTTTTCATGATGTCCCTGCAGTTTTTCATCATTACCTTCTGCAAACTGCTTCCCCTCTTACCTTTCACTGTTCTATTTTATATAATTTCATTTTGTTGTTTGATTTTTTATTTTTGACATTGTTACAGTTGTAATCCCATACAGCGGACTTTGTAAGGGAAATACCCGAAATACCCTTTTAACCCTGCTGGTCGCCGTGGGTCTTTGTGTGTCCATGTTCTCGTGTGTGTGTGTGTGTGTGTGTGTGTGTGTGTGTGTGTGTGTGTGTGTGTGTGTGTGTGTGTGTGTGTGTGTGTGTGTGTGTGTGTGTGTGTGTGTGTGTGTGTGTGTGTGTGTGTGTGTGTGTGTGTGTGTGTGTGTGTGTGTGTGTTCATCATGAGTGTGGATTTTGACAGATCAGCAGTATGTCGTACTAGATATTGACGTTTCTCACTATGAAATATAATACATTTTCTTCAACAGTGTCGGGCTTTAAGACGTTGTAAAAAAATAATAATAATTCTTTTACCTTTTGACTGAACCAGGCTCCCTGTTCCTCCATGTTTCCAGTCTTGGTGCTTAACTAAGCTAACTGGCCAGTTTGCATGCAATGCAACACCATAAGGCAAATTAATCACGTTTCTCAAAATGTACTATTCCTGCACCATTACTTTGAAACTTGCCGTATATCATTGCTGATTGTCTCTGTACATTAAAATATATCTTCCCTACTTAAATTTGGGAGAGAATTGTTAAGGGAACGCTCCCAATTTTCAGGTTTTCCTGTTGTTGTTGTTCTGTTGAGTCCTTACAGGAAACCCGTTGTTAGTCTTTCATCGTCTTGTTTTGATCATTTTTACTTTGATGACATAAACATAATCTCGAGAGGACCTTCGCTTGACTGCAGGGAAATATAATTCAAGATCTAAGCCACACTGACCTTATCGTTTGAATCGGCGTTCAGTGCTGTGCGTGCGTGTCATTAGGGCTACTGATGTTATCTACCCACTCCAGAGGGAAACCATGGGTAATGCCAGCACCAGCCCAGAACCAAATCCCTCCCTCCTCCCTTTTCCTTGCTCTGCCTTTGTCTCTGTCGGTCCTTTCTTCTCTCCCTCACTTTCTCTTTGTCATACTGTACCTGTACCTCTCTCTCTCTCTCTCTCTCCTTGACAAAGCACTGTACCTCAGAGCTTTTCCACTTTGGTTTTCTTTGTTACACTTGAGTTGTGGAAAAAAATAACAACCTCCCCACCCACCTCTCTTTTTCTCTTTTTCTTTCTCTCTCTGGTCTGCAGCGATATCCTGTTTAACCAAAAAAAACCTTGGCTCACCATCGCATAGCTACACACACACAGGCACACACATACATACACACACACACGCACGCACGCACGCACGCACGCACGCACACACACACACACACACAGAACCTACCCATTGTGTCTGGCTGCCATGCTGACGAATGAATGAACCCTTGTGATTATTCTTTATCTCTGTAACATTAACACACACAGGGTTCGTGTCAGGACGCCCTGCGGCCTGACACTGTTCTAAGAGGAACCCCCTCTTTCACTCCCATCAGAGTCCAGTTTCTAAAAGCCCCGACATCTCTCTGGTGTTGGAGGGCATTTTGCCAACCTGGACCATAATCCTAATCTGAATGCGCAATCATTTAATCCCTTTGCCCTGCTCCTTTGAACGCTTGCTCGCTCAACCTCAGCTGTGTTGCGTAAGACGTGTTTGGGAGGTTGGTTGAATATTTTGAGCTTGTTAACCAGGCGACGATACACACAGACAGCATGTAGAGATTATTGTATGTGCTTTGTGTGGTATCATGCATGAATGTACTGTTGTTTATCCCCCATTTTAATAAAAAACTGTCAGCTGCCACAAATAATTTTTATTGCCTACAAAGTGTTTCCATATATTTTAATGATCAAGCTCATTTATTATTTAAAGCATCATGCTGATTCACTGGCACATTATATTCTGACTGAAAACAATTATGAAGAAAATTAATAAAAGAATTGAACTAAACCATGAAACGTAACATAATCAGACGCCACATTTATTCATGCCTCGGCTCGCTGCAGCTGTGGTCTGATGAGATCAGCCAATCAAATTTGTGCAGGAAGTACCAGTGTCAGCCGCCTTTGTTCCTCACCGCGCTCGTCTCCTCGGTGGTAAAACACATAATGATGAGCAGGGCAGCGATAAAAGGAAATTGATGTCTCTCTCGTTATGCTCTCCTTGGCTGCTGGAGCAACGGGAGGAGGACATGCACTGCAGAAAATGGCTTTGCCAAAAAAACATGGAATGTATCCTGTATACTGATTTGTAGCTTTGCTATTTGCCAAAAAATTGCAGTATTAAGCATTTTTTCTCTCGTGTTTTTAAATATATATATATATATATATATATATATATATATATATTTTTTTTTTTTTTTAAGTAGTGTTTTGTTGAATTCCTAATAAATTCAGTTAATAATAATCCTTTACATATTTAAGGGTAAATTAATGTCTGGTTTCTGTTATGCTTGACAGTCTGATTCTGAACTGACTGTACACACGTTGGCCGCTCTGTCACTGAACTGTGCGCTGCTCTGATGGAGCACCAAATGCGCACATTGTGCGGTGCGTTTTGAAACAGTGTGAGTCTGCAGACGTTATAGTATGAGACCTAAGCTGCTCGGTCAGCTTCTTGTCTTGTCAGTGGAGAATCGAATGTATACTGTAAGACAGATGATGTTTAGATCGGTTACGGGGGCTCTCTCTCTCCAATCAGATTGAATTTGAATTGGCCTCAGAGCAGATGATGATCTCCCTCTTGTCTCCTTCTCAGTATTCCCACTCGTTCAACACAGATAAGTGGTTATATTTGGCTTCGGTCCTTTCTCACTGCAGGCGTACAGAATGGAAACAGAGGGGATTTTTGCAGATTTAAATTACGTGCTCAGCGACGTTCTGAGGATGTTTTGACAGATAGGATGGCTATAGTATGTGTCCAGTACAATTTTGACACTGTTAGAGGTTAATTAGCTGAGTATATTATCAGTAGGGTTAAACTAACCTCTGTCAAGAGATTTGATCCTGAAAAAAATGCTTTGCCGTACAGCTATTCTCAGGTCCAAAATGGGGGACTTGATTTGGATAATCAGAGCTGATCCAACAGACAGAAAAACCACAGGTAACGATCTATCTATAAATTCTATTTTTGTATATTCACATACTGCATGTGGACTGAACTACAGACGATCTGGTTAGTGGACAACCTACAACCTACATCCTGAGCCAAAACCACTACTGTGTTCGACTAAAGCTGCTTTCAGATATTCACTGAATTCTGGATATTTTCCTGAGTTAGCGCGAAGGGGCTGACTGACTACTGTATAACTCAGACCCTTAAAACTTGAAGACCTCCTCTCTAGCAGATAGTAGTGTACAGTTGTTTTTTGCCCTGTATAGTTACTACTGTATGTAGAACAGCAGCCTGGAGAGACTCGCTCCTCTATTAAGCATGAATTAAACCATCCGTGATGAAAGCCAAAGATAAAAGCAGGGCAATGTGTGTGTGTTCCTTCTCAATTGTTCCGAGCTCCAAGCATGCTTTCTCTTTTGAATGCATTATACAACTAAAAAGATATCATCTTTTCAAAGAAGCTATTTCAAGTTACAATCTGGCAAAGTTTTTCATGGTGCAGTCCACCAGGCATTCAATTTGACGTAGGTAAGACCGAGACAGGAGGACAAGAGACACTGTGCAAGTTTTAATGGGCATCATGGCTCTTATGTTTATCATCGGGAAACGTCTGTAATCTTGTATATTTGTAGGCAATTGTTGAAAGGACATGGTGACATTGAGGAAGAAAAGAGTGGGATGGACATGAAGGCAGAGTGCAAGATAAGAGGGAGGAGACTGATCTCCTGCACTTGATCCAGGGGGAGCTGGTTGATGTCAGTGTGTCAAAAGCTAAGATGGGTTCATGGAAGCAGCAGCAGCGGTTCTGACAGAGATGATAACTTCTTTTAAACATTTCTCTTCATTAAATACCTTCACCGCTGATTCGATTTAAATCTTGGCTCCTTATCAGCCAAACAGCACTTAGTATCTATTAAGTCATTTCATTTGCTTTGACCTTCTGCCTCTTCCTCGTTGCTCACTGCCCCCCACCCTCTCTCTCTCTCTCTCTCTCTCTCTCTCTCTCTCTCTCTCTCTCTCTCTCTAAAAATATCCTCTATTTCCATTGTGCTGCAATGATGGTTTCGAGGTCGTAGCAGATCAAGACTCATTGATGTTACAGAGACACACGTGCACATGCTGGACATGCTGTCATTAGTTATGCAACTGCTGTGTCAGCAGTGTGAACATGAGTTCAATTATGTCGTTTTTTTCCAGTGTTCTACTCATACCAGGGATGCAACAAATTATTATTCTTATGCATATATAAACTTACTTTGATCCCTCAGTTCATCACTTTCAGTAACGATTTTGATTATTTGATTCAACGTTTTTTGGAACATAAAATCCCAACATTTGCTGGTTCCAGCTTCTGTTGCAGTCGTGTCAGTCTATAGGAGCTCAGACCATGGACAACCTTTTTCTGGTTCTCCAGATGAAAGGACTGACCTCCGTCACAACTCACCTGTTCCTTGTATTTTTTTGCTCCCTTGATTTGTACTTAAAATACCACATCAGTAAATGTTACAGTGGCATTGTGACCTCAACACTCAGTGAGTGTCAGTGTGAGTCAAAAGAGTCAAAGCGGAGCTCAGTCGGCGTCCATCTGAGTTTGGGCCCTGTGGCAGTCGCACCCTCTGTCCCCGCATACGGAGAGTGATATCAAAATTCTTGTCTCAATATGGGCAAGAAAGTAAAAAGGTTTAATTTCCAAAATATGTCTAACAATTTCTTTGAGAACAGAGTAAAAAAAAAAAGAAAAAATATAAGGGAAATACCTGATATTTTTTCCTCCTTCTGTCAAGGGACTTCCGGATGGGGGGTCAAACACCAATACAATTTTTTATGATGTTCTTGTGCGAGATGCATGATATAATGGAGCATGAATGCACGCCATGACATGATGGATGAATAAAGCATTTTTGTCAGGGGTAGATTTCCTGTGGCTGAGTGCTGCCACAGCTGAATGACTGCAGATGAAACGCTGCTCTGTGCTGCTCCGCTTCCTACAGAGATTCACTTTAACTGTAGTCCAGCGTGGACGTTGGTCGAGGGCCTGAAAACTCATTGACATTCTCAAGCAAAGGCTTGGCACCGCGGCGCAAGTGTCTATCAGTGTGAGCGTCAATCCGTGTGTGTATTTACAAAACGCAGTAGGGGTTTGCCGTTACCATAGTGACGCGATATGTGTGACTTGCACATGTGGTGTGGGTATATGACGGGAGGGGGGTGGGGGGTGGGTTTTGACAGTTTGACAGAAAAAAGATTATCTGGGAATGGTAGTCCTGTGAACGACTACAGACACACGCACGCACACACACACACACACATACAGATAACCATACACTAGGTAGTCTTGTGTCCATTACCGACCCTTTAATGGGTTCAAGACCTTGTCAACTTTCTTTCGTGTGTGTGTGTGTGTGTGTGTGTGTGTGTGTGTGTGTGTGTGTGTGTGTGTGTGTGTGTGTGTGTGTGTGTGTGTGTGTGTGTGTGTGTGTGTGTGTGTGTGTGTGTGTGTGTGTGTGTGTGTGTGTGTGTGTGTGTGTGTGTGTGTGTGTGTGTGTGTGTGTGTGTGCGTGTGGACGGCCCTTTAAAGCAGCAAAAGCATTTAAATTGAATTAAGATACAAATTCCCAGGAAAGAGTCTTTAAAGATGTCAGTTGGTGTTGCAACTAACTGCCCCCTCTCATACACACTCTGACCAGTCTGACTACAGTGTAGTAAAACAAAAATATAACACAAACATAGTACAAAGATTTGAAAACAATGGAAATAAACTAAAAGTCCAAAGAAGATTAGAACAATAAATGTCCCTAAACAGAGATTTTTAATTGGCAGAGTATCTCTAAACTGTCAGAGATGGAAAGCAGATAAAAATCCTGACCAGGTCCAGGCTCAGTGAACACAAACAACCAGTCGAAAAAAAATCAGATCAAGCGAAAGAAAACGGAACATGTATTCACTGTTGGACAAGTGACACAGAGATGTACTTCCTCCATAAAATGTAAATCACTCAATGGAATAAGGATCATTTACTCTAATCAATTCAAATTCTATAATTCCAAATTTCCTTCAGTCAAATGAGGTTTCAAAATTCAAAACAGTCCTTGGAGAAGGAGACAAATCATATCTCTGTGTCCAACATGACGCAACCTGAGGGACAGTGAAGGACCAAAAACGCACATATGCGCACATGTAACTCATATATACATTTTTGCAAAACTTTAGTGCCAGTAAAACACCCCTGGATCTGAATTTGAGAGAGAGTATTAGCAGATGCTCTCTGGTCTTGCAGACATGCTCCAATGCAACTGCCATATGGTTGGCCGAGTAGAGCTGACGGCGGGACGGTGGTTGCTGTGAGACGATTGGCCCAGAGCTTTAAGTCCACCTAGGACAGAGAGCAGAAAGAGGGAGAGGAGGAGGGCAGTTAATGGGGGGGGGGGGGGGTCATGGGACTTGGGGCTGTTATGGCTTTGTCCACTCAAAAGGGCAGATGGAGAGAGAGCGCTGAACTGGGAAAGGGCAGAAGGGCAGTCATGCACTTCGAGGAGGAGGGTGAGTGGAGGAAAAACTAAAGGAAGATCCTGGCAACAGGAGTCAGAGTTTGTTCAAAAGTATTTTAATGAAGTTAGAAGGAGCAGTCACCGAAGTCTCCTTGTGTCCATTTTAAAGTATCTGGCTACTGTAGACAGATTAAAAGCCTTAATTGATTAAATACTTAATGATTTTCTGCACAGAAGAGAAGAACCCTCAGGGGACAGTTGGTACCTTCCTCCACTTCAACCTCAAGATCATTCGGGGATGTAACACTCACAAAAAAGTATTAGGGCCATACATGAGGGGGAAAATAAGGAGTGGAGAAAGATTATTTCTTTTTGCCTTTTGAGAACAAAGTGGAATATCAAGAATAGAGTTGCAGTTAACCACTATGATTACACTGTGTGTATGTGCTAAAAGAGAACTGCCATGTTACTAGAACTGATTCTTAAGAACAATTTCACCAACTCATCTACACAAGACCTTTTGTGGAGGCAGTCAAATGCGCTAACGTTGGTAGTTCAAGATATATACAATATATTCGATAATATTCTTCCGCTCTTCTCGATGAAAAACTGAAAGTTGGAGGGCGGTTTTGAGCGTAGCCGTGGTGACTGGTGCTCTTTAGGAGGGGTTACCTTTGGTCACGTAGGCCTGCCTGTCCGCCTCCATCACGTCAGGCCACACAGGGCTGGGAGATAGTCTCATCCTATTTTCTTTTTTTACCTCCATCTCTAATCCCTCTGTTTCCTTTTTTCACGCCTTTTATAACGAATGTGACTGTTCGTACGCAGAATTCTCTCTGGTGCCTTCTCTTCACTGTCTTTCCTGCCTTCTTTCTTTCTCTCCCTGCCCTTCATGCCACTCATTGTTTATTTTGGGACTTGTTAGTATGCTGTGCTCTCCCCCCTCTTCCCTCCTTTATAGTCTTTTATTCTTTCTGCTGCTCTTCTGCTTTAAAACCACATCTTCAGTTTTCTCTCACCTTTGATCAGTCTTTCTGCTCCCTCCCGTCTTATCTGCCTGATGTCAGTTTCTCCTTTAGATGTTTCATCTTCTCTAACCCCTGCTCTTTTTTCTTTCCTTCTTCATTCTCATGTTCCACGTTTCATCCAGCATCGGCGTTCGTTTTCTGCGGCTTCTAACATTGATCTTCTAGTTGTGGCATTCAAAACCCGAAAGGTTTAAATGTTTTTACCCACATGAGAACATGGAGATTATGAATGTGACATCCCAGTTTTGTTTGAGCATTCAATCAATACAGAATCATAGGGGAAAAAAGGTAGGAGATGGTTTGCCATAAAGGTCAGTGTAGCTTGCTCTACAGAAAATGATTTCACAATTTTGATCGTCAATTAATTTTTTAAGCCAGAAGAAAACCCCCCTAAATAATAACTGATACAATTTGTTGGATTTATAAGTTGTCTATGATGGTACACTGAATATATTTGGATATTCTGACAATTTCCTCTAGAAAAAAGGGATTTTTGTTTTTTGTGACGCTTTTATAACGATTCATCAAGAAGAATTGTCAAATTGATCCAATTAAAACAAATGTTAGCTGCAGACCTTCCTGGTATGTGGCACTAATAAACACACACGCTGTCTAAATAAATATAGCAATGTCCCTTTAAGGGTTTTAAAGGTCAACCTCTACTGCATTGTGATATTCTTTTGACAAGAGAAATTACAGGTTCATGGCACCTGGCTTCAGCTTTATAACATCACTTTGTATCAGATGTTGGACTTTTGTAAGTTTTTCCTTGTGTTGACCTTCAACCTCTGATGGATTGTTTTACGGTGCACAATGATAATTCACTGTTACACCACAATCAACAAACCATAGCATTTTATTGTGAATTTACAATGATATAACACAGACATTACAAGAGACTCTGCGCCTGGATGGTTCCAAATACACGGCACTGGAATCTTTCCTAAAATTACGTCTCAATAAACCAGCCCCTCCAAGGCTGTTTGTCTGGACAGGAATGTCACGTTTATGTATTCCACTTATGCCTCATCGAACCTTGATTTTTTTTTTTCTTTTCTTCATAGCTCAGCAGCAGAAGCATACTCGGTCCTCACAATGTGCTCTAATGAACAGTGACGGTTGGAGTCCAGTTTGCTCAGCAGGCAGAGGCAACATGAAGAAAAACACACTGACCTAATAATGGTCTCACTCAGACAGGGTGTCTTCCAATAAAAACAAAGGCATCTTGGCTGCATGTGTGATGCATCTCAGTGTGTGTGTGTGTGTGTGTGTTCTGTAAATTGATCCTGTGTCATTGTCTGTTTTACAAGTGGAATGTTTCTCTGTATTGTCATTCCCCAGACAGTGTGGTTTATGAGTCACAAGCCTTTTCATCTTGATGACTCAGCAGGAGAACCCCTCTGCGTTCTTTGTCATTTTCCATGTTCCTGTCATTCAGGGTGTATATTTACAGCTACTTACTCATTATTGTCTCTGTTCTCTCTGTTTCAGGTGCTCGCGTCTCACCGAGCCTACCTCTTGACGGCACGCATCCCCGCCAAGGTGAGAGCAGCAACCCTCTGTGCTAAGTGTGCCGTGTGCTGCACACTCACTCGCTCACTTTGCTTTTAGGGACAGAAGTAATTGAGCAATGTTCATTTCTCACCCGCCTGAATGTAAATTCATTACAATACAACGTCAGAACTAACCTTCTTCCTCCAGTCCCGTGGCTATCTTTGATTGACACCACCGTTGTGTTGAGCACACGTCATCTACATATTCTGTCAAAGTCGGATAAAAACTTTTATAAAAGTCTATAAAAGCTATAACTGTTATTTTTTTGCGTATATGTACATGTGCTTGTGTGCTGCATGGGTGATTCAAAATAGTATATTATGGTTAAAGTAATAGCCATGTGTCTTCCTGATTATAGTGCAATTATATTGCTGGTTGCCTGTTTTATATATATATTATTTTTTAAAAAACATTGAACCGCTGTGCCATAATGCAGTACAGATGACATCTGTAAGCACCATCACCAGCACTGAAACATCTGTCGTCATCTTAACAAGCATCATTGTCACCACTGCCACATAAAAACCACCAGTGCATTAACACAGTGCAGATGTTCCCTCAAACTTTCGAGCAGCACCAATCCCAACGACTATCACTGTCACAACTGACTTTGTTCAAACCACTCGTCTGCATTGTGAACCTATCAGTAGGTTCTGGGCTGCTAGCTTCTGGAAGCAGGTCGGCAGCAAATAGCGTCCACAGCTGTGATTTTCTCCACTACCTTTACCCTAAACTTGTTTAAGTGAGTATAAGAAGGGGGGGATGGTATCACATGTTCAAAAATAAGTACCTGTTTGAATGCATTCCGTGCATGTGTCAGGGGTTAGTGCACCAATCACTTTGCTTTAACACTCAAAGTTCATTCTTGACCTTTGAATCAGCAGTTGGCAAAACAGTAGTTGTGTCCCAAATCAGTGGCCGCTTCCTTCAGAGTTTAGATTCCGATTGCGTCGTGGCAGCGTGACTCGGCTGTCCCATTTTCCAAGGCTTCTTCAAATTTGGCCAACAATTCCGTCCTTCCATTCCCGAGCAAAAAAGGATCTAACTGGTTGATCCTTACCGGCCAAACCTATCCAAGGATTCATTGCGCGATGGTGACAAACTGCACCTTCGTCTGCCACGTAGACGGCGTGGTGTCGGCCCCTGAATTGGACACAGTGTTCGTGACCTCCCGGTCCATTCAGCAGTTCTGCCGTAGCTTTCAATCTCGTATACGGAAACAGACTGTAAAACAATGTTGTACATACCTTATCTGGACTGAGGATCCTCCTCCGCGTCAAGAGAAGCACTAAACAGTATTTTCCCTACCTTGTGGGATCACATTACAATATATCTTGCACCAAGTCCAGGAAATACTTAACGGCTGCTCTTCATATAGATGCTTTCCAGTCAACAGGATGCCTCCTGGGACAGTTTAGGTGATGGATTGGTGGCTTGAAAACTGATTTATAGGTTAACTGGGGGTAGAAGAGGCCATAAAGAACAGTCACACTGACCCTGTTTCACATGACGTCATATGTTTCCAGTGTTATGAGCTGTTTATTTCGCTGGCCCTCTCCTCTCCTGGATGAATCAGACACCTGCTTTATGAAGAACTGACACCCTCTGCTCTCTTGTCTGCTTTGTCTGTTTTCTCCATTTGATTATTTTCTTGGTCTCATTCTCTGTATTTCCCTTTTGTACTTTCTCTTCCCTTCTTTGGAAGTTACTCTTGCTGTTGTACTATACTCATGATTTACTGTCTCTCAGCTCTTTCTATTGCAGCGAGCATCCATCCCCTTCTCCTCTCTCCTCTTAACCAGATTACAGCCACAGCTAACCTTTGCGCTCCTCTCCTTCTTTCCTTTAAACCATTCGTTCAGGTTTCTCACTCTTATCCTTGTCTTTATCGTCTTTTTCAACAATCCAGATTACTTCCTTCCTTCCCTCCCTTTCTGTCTCTTTTCCTTTTACCTCTGGGTTTTTCCTCCCCCACCCACTCACCATTGTGCCAGAAGTCAGCAGCGATGACCCACAATGTTTAGAATCCAGTTAAATCTATATTTGACCGATGCATGTTTTTTTTCCACAAGGATCTCTCTGCCCTACAGAATCTAAAAATAATAGTCAGTATCACTTCATCATTCAGTAGGTAGAGAACATAGTGAAAAATGCCCATCCCAAATTCCCACAGCCACAACATAGTGATTTACATTTTTTGTGTGCAGTGAAAAACAGATATTCAGTTAACATTAATAAAATATGAGATATGCCATTTATGCTTGGTTAATATTTCAACGGAGCAATCGCTGCCAAATAATTTTGTAGTTATCGAGAATAGCAAAGAAAATAAGTTCATAAGTATTTGTCATTCACTGATTTCCAAAATTGCTGATTATTTGATTATTGCCCATTTCACATTTTTTCACATTGGGACCAATAGTGCAAGTGCTGGGTGGCTTCTGTTGAAAGCCACCTTTCATTAAAAAAGCTCACTGTCTGTTTTTCTCGTATTGATTGTTTTATGTGAAATCTATATTACAGTGGAGATGAGTCAACTGCAAATGAAGATTAGCCTCTGCTCTCTGTTCCAAGACATGAACTATTGACTCTTTGCATCTGCTCTAGATTCAGTTTTCCAGTTTTCTTTTGTTTTTTGCTCCAAATCTTCTTTTGTTGACCGTTTTAAATGTGTGTTTATGCTTCTGGCCATCTGAGTGTATTGTAGACAATGTATCTGATCAAACATATGTATGTGAAAGTGGAACCCCAGAGATGCATACAACACACACAGGAAAACAATCTGTACGATTGGATTTTGTTAGCATTGTTCTCCCGAGCATGAGCCCAAGGCTTTAACGTTGAAGTATTGTGTCGCAGCGCCAGTAAACCCTCAGTTTAACACCGACGGTATAGTTGAAATCCCCCTCTAGCCTCATGATGCACCTCTCAGTGGGTTTTCTTTGTGTGTGCGTCTCCAATTGATAGTTTGGCTCCTCTTGAGTTGCTGCAGGGACTTACAGTCTGTCAGTGTAACCTCCTAAACGCCGTACATGCTTCTCTCTTCCAAACACACTCATTCATCCTTCCCTCCCTTCTTCTTGTCTTGTTTGTTTCTGAAGCATCTTTTTGCCATATATTTCACACACCTGTTCACTCTCTATCTCTCTTTAGTCTCTATTTCATGTGAGGAGTAGGAGTATTACGCCAAGCATATCTGTCACAAATCAGATGCACACGACACAGCTTAATGCAAAACATTTCATCTAATCCATTTATGCAAACCATCTCCTGTGTACACGACCAAAAATTCACAATGACTTTTGTCTTGAGAAAATACATCAACAACAAAAAAAAAGTGTGGTTAAAAGCAACAGACGGATTGTGAACGAATGAGTGAGCGATGCAATCACTCGGCCATTTGGTTCCTCCCCACACCTCCCAGCATGACGTCTGCCATTGGCTGGAGCTCATATTCAATGCGCATGCCATCGTGCCATTTATTGGCTGTATGAAATGAACCCATTGACCCTCCTTCAGTTGGGTTTTGGACACTGTTTACGGCACGCTGTCACACAGAGGTGAACACACATACTAACAAATCAACAAAATATCTACTATAGAATATATATACACATGAATCAACTCGATAACTTCTATATGCCCACGGTGCTGACACGATGAGAGTGTGATGAGTCATAAGTAATAAACTGTTTTATGGTTGGTAGCCCCCTATACCCTCAATTTGACAAGTGGCTGTGCAATTCATCACAAAATCTTAATCTACAGTAAATAGTGAAAAAGAAATACTACCTGAAACTTTAAAAAGTTCCTAAAGCAATGACATTTATATTTGATTTTAATATATTAGAACATTTCCTTTCTTTTGTAAAAGAAACTCCAACTATTTTACCTGCCCCATCTGTATTTGTGTTTTGATGATGATTTGTAGTTGCTTTTCTGTCCAGGATTATGTCTTATATTCCATTTGCAGGAATTATGTCTAGCTTGTAGACTGATCATGACTGAGTAACTACAAACATCGAGGCAGTACTTTAAATGCAAACACAAACACACAAATTGCCTATACTGAAGTCAGACAGTAGACAGACGGTCTGCTTTCCCTCTTGCCACCTCTCATCTCTGAGCCAAGCCTCAGGAACACGGCAGCGCCCACCTGGAATAGTCTGGCCTCGCTCCCTGGTCTGCCCTCAGGCTCTGCGCTTTATGTGTGCGTGTTTGTGTGTGAGTGTGTGAGTGCAAGAAAATGGCATGCTCTGTGTATAGTCGTAGGAATTTGTATTCAAGGTTCTGCCTCTCGCATAAAATAATCCTTTTTTCCCTCCTTTTTTAGGTATGGAGAGGCGGGCTTCCGCTTTCTCTTTGTTTTCTTTGTTGTTGAAATGCTTTCATGAAACAGAAATTGAAAAGATCTCTGGATGTCTTCATCCTGACCAGTTTTCTAAAGTATGTCTTTTGCACATGAATAGAGAAATGATGAAGATGCCTCCCACACCCCCCCAAGTTACAGTGATTTTTGTCAAATTTCTATCAAAGCTGCACTTGACTCCTTTTCTGTTAAATCAGGAAGCAAACTGTAATCACTGCACTGGGGGGAAAATGCATTTAGGTTCTTATGTCTTAGAGTGGTATACATTCTAAATATATCTAGCCGGTAGAGATGAAATTCTGGAATAAGTGGCACAGAGGAGCTGATTTAAAATGAAGTGACTGGTCTTGATTTTATTATGAATGTACAAAAGTGTCTCTCGTGCTGCTTTTCTCAATAAGTCAGTGAAGTAGTCTGCACAGGTGCGGAGGAAGGAAGAAGAAACTTCTGCATCACTACCTATTAATTATGGAACAGACATATTTTTACACCACATTCCTCAGTCGGACAGCCACTTTGCTATACTCTCGTCACAGATGCACAAACTGTAAAGTCTCACACAGGCACCTTACACATTGATTCATTCATATACTGGCACCCATGTGCACACTCAAATATGCACATTTCCCACCTCTGATAATCACATTGAAGAATTCCATGCTAGTACTGAGTCATGCAATATCTTTATTAAAATGTGCCGCCCGAAACCATATGCTACGTGTCACCCACTCATTTATTAGTGTACTTTTCGCCTTTTCATTTTGTGACTAATATTAAGCAGCCAGTTTTAAAGTGTTGTAAGTGTTTTAATGGTAATTTCTGTGCTCATTTTTAGGTGGAACACTCCTTCAATTATCTGGAGATCCAGGGGATCTCTTGTAACAAGCCTACACAGGTACATAAACTCAGACTGAAATTTACACATTCTGACTAGAAATTGAAGCAGCATTATGCTAAATTAGCCTTTTCTCACTTTACTTTGACTCCGCATTAAGTATGGTACAAGGAGCAAATCTGCTGCTTTTGCACATCAACTCCGGTGAGGTTAAAAGTCACGTTCAGCGAGGACAGATATTTAGGATTAAGCAGAACGGATGTTGGCTGTAGGAACTAAATCCTCAAGTTAAAGGACAGTGCCTGTAATCCCAAAAAACATTTAAGTGTCTGAGGAGACAGAAATATCTTGAATGTAAGTATAATCCTGAAAAATCATCAACATATGAGCTGCCAAAATCTGTCTTAGAAATGATAGATCTGGGTTGCCGTCTTCCCCATCTGGAGAGGGCTTCCATTTGGCTTTTTGACCAGAGCCGCTGAGTAGGATCTACCTACAACATATGATAATCTGTCACTAACTACACTGTTCCTGCAGCTGAACCTCTCTGCCGGCTCGTCTCAAGAGATGTCCTCTCAATAACTGCCTGCTGGTCTCCTGTACCTTTCCAGGATTATGTTAATTTCTGGCCTATAGAGGAGACACATATCAATTTACATGAGCATTTGCATAATTGCAGTCACGGCAAATGCCGTTAAATCTTTAAGGCTTGCAAAGATGTGGGCTGTAGATGTGGTTGAGTGGACAGATGGTGGTACTTTTATTCTTGATATTCTTATTATTGCAGCACAAAGACATGGTAGTAGATCCTTTCACTACCATTAAGGGACTAAAATAAAGAATTCAAAAAATGACGAGCTGACTAAGAGGTGAAGGGTAGAACCATGTCCGCTGGTGTGAATCACTCATCATTGTTTTGTCCTTTCAGCTGCTGATCGAGTACGAGCGTGGCTCCTTCTCTCTGAAGCTGCTCTCGTCAGAGGAGGTCAACGAGGTGGTCGCCCACATAGGAAACTGCCTCGTGAGGATATGTCCCGGTCTACCACCGAGGTGAGTTTGTGTAACACAACAATCAGTGCTCCTTTTCATGGCTTTAATTATTAGTCCCAATAATGGGCATGTTTGCCGTGTTGAAGTAGCAAATTAGATAGTCAAAACAGAAACATCAGTTACAAAGTTTGTCAGAAATAAGTAAAAACATGCAATATAAACACAAGGAAATATCCAATCTATGTATGTGTAATGTAAAACTGTGCTATGCCGATGTGAATCTGATTTGATATGTTTTGGTGAGAGCAGGAAGCGTGAATATACTGTAAATGCAGAAATGAATGCAGATGTAAAACCTTAAAATTTTATAGTCTTGTCTAGTGAACAGGGCAGAGTCTTTGACTTGATTGAAAAGGCTGTTTTCTTGAGCTGACATAAATTGAGCGCTGCAACTGCGCTTGTTTTCCTTTATTTTCCATTAGACATTCTTGGTTGACCATTGTTTTTGAAAGGGAGTGAAGACTACATTTCTGAAAATATTCATAGTTAAAAAGGGGATGACTAAGTTAAGTTTTCACTCTTATTGTCTTCTCAGTAAAGTGATGAAGAAGCTCTGCATGGAGCCTCCAGACAGGCTGACCTCTCTGCAGACTCTCTGGGAGAACAACAAGCCTGCTGAACCTGGACCCTGTGGTAGGAACCTGTGACTGTGACCAGAGGTTTTCTTTAATTAAAATGACTTTGTTGTTGAGTTTCTCCTTCTGTGCGTGTCATGCAGGTGGGTTTTCTCAGATGTACAGATGTGTGTGTGACTGGTTGGGGCTGCCTTACAAAGAAGAGGTGCAGTGGGTCAGTATAATTTACATTCTTTTGTCCAGTTGCAAAGTATTGACAGATCCTGGTTCAACTGTGCTGGAAAACATGAAACTGCATTAAGCCCTTTGATTAACAAAAAAAATGAAGAATAGCCTCAAAAGGATATGAATATAATAACCCTTCCTCCATATCTCTATATTTCTAAAGATCTCCACTTGCTTTGTCTTGTCCAAAATGAAAAGACGTTCTCTGTTGTTTATATTTCATCTGCTCCATGCAATATCTGTATGACTCATAAAGATTCATCATACTTTTCTAAATAGCAAACATGTCTTAACTGCTGCTCTTCCAGGATGTAGACACCATCTATTTGACCCAAGACACCAGAGAACTCAACCTGCAGGACTTCAGCCATCTGGAGAACAGGTGGGACTAAATGTCACCGTGGCCATGTGGCCATGTGGAGATATTGTTTGGGCGACTTGATTAATTTTTAATGTGTAAAAATGCTAGGGTCACCACAAATTCGAAAGGCAGTACTCATGAAGAAGAATATTTAATTGCGACTGTGACCTTTTCTCTCCTCCTCAGGGATCTGGTGGCCATAATAGCAGTGCTTGAGTTTAACCAGTGGTTCACCAAGCTCTCCACCAAGGACTACAAACTGGTCAGTTTCTCCTCTTTCACCATCCGTCTTCTTCTCAGACTTCTCACTGTCCCCAAACCTCGTTCCACGCTTGTCTTTTGTACCCACAGTTTCTCTCTCTAGTGATTTTATCACCTCCTTTAGTTTTCCCATGACAGTAGTTCATTAACAGTCTATTAGCACATCACTATATGTTTTCATTATTATGATGGATAAACAGTATAATACTGCCATATTCTTCCACAAATGGTGAGATAATTCAGATTTAAGAGTAGTATTGATGGTCACTGTGTCCGTCAGTTCCTTTCAGTGTTGTAAAGGTCCCGCTGCTGCTCTACTTCTTCTCTGGTACTCCAGCTACAGTACACGAGCTGCGTCAGTGGTTTCTGCTATGTCTGTTTTAAGCGCTTCATGATGTAGTACTGTATGTAAAGTACCATGGCTATTGGTCAACACTGGTCATCTCAAATGCAGTCTACATTATTTATCTGCTACGTAGAGCTGCAGCTTGATTTTCTTTTTTTCTTTTTCCCTTTTGACCAATCTGCTGGTTATATTCTTGATTAATCAGTTAATAATTTAATTATAAAATTGTGCCACGGTTGCCAAGCTGACCTACTGTACAGTATTCACAATGCCTTAACCTAAATATATTCATTTAAATATCACAGACTAAGAAATCCAGCAAATATTAACATTTGAGAACCAAACCTGGCATTTAAACTTAAATATTAATAATAAAAAAAAAATTTAATTTGTTTGATCCTCATACCCCTACACTATATATATATCTCTGTGGAGATTTTCCTTCATCCAGGTCATAGTTATCTACGAGCGTGTGGAATCAGGAGCAACTGGACGTGGTTGTAGTTTCTTGAAGAGGTTTCACCTCTCATCCAAGGGGCATCTTCAATTTAACCTCTGTTGAGGGTGGGCAGACTGTTTGAACGACTGTCGCTGAGATTGTTATAACTAGTTAGAGTCCTTGGAGTCACCTTTGTCCACACAGATGTGGATAAATCACAACTTAGTTAGAACTGAAGAAGCCTCTCGGATGGGAGGTGAAACGTCTTCAAGAAAAAGCAGCCAAGTCAAGTTGCGTGGACACTGGATATATTTATCTCCTAAGTCTAATGTGTCCTTTTCTTTCCCCATTCACTTTTCTCCTCGAGCTGCATGTTTCTGACTGTACAGGACATTTTCCCCTTTGTTTCGTTCCCCCGTCTTCTCTCATGTCTGTCGACTGAGGATCTGTCCCGTGTTCTCGTGTGATAAGACTCTTAATCCCAACGAGACAAAGGGGATCAAAAGTCTCGGGCTGTTGGCCCCCTGCAGCACTGCCTGTCTTCAGGCTGCGCTCACGCTCACCAGTTACCACACGCAGGTTCCTCAGTCAAAACAATTATCACATGTCTCCGTCACAGAAAATATCTTTTGTATTGAGTTTTGAAATCCTGCCCCCCTCCCCATCCATTTGCATATTAGGTTACAAATGCTGCAGCCTGTGTCTAATGTGTCTTTAGTGTACTGGGATGTGCAGAGATGGTGTGTGCATTGATGTAAGGCATAATAAGAATTTGGTCATCAGGGGTCAAAGGTCACACGTTTTTGACATTGCAGTGAGACAAACACTAAAAGGTCAGTGTAGAGGTCAGATGGAGAGAGGAGCGTCAAATTAATAAGGGAATGATTCCGTATGGTATTTGGAATGCGAGAGTAGATATAAAGAATAAAGGCAGAGTGGTACAGACAGGAGCGGAACAAAACTAGCTCGGGGAAAACCCGTGTTGACTTTTCACAACCAGCAGCAAATCAGTTGATGTTCCTGCTAAATCTATTGACATGCAGAGGTTCAACTCGAGGGCAACGTTGTCCATCAGGCCTGAACTATTTCATCTGTGCTGCTCAACCACACAGTCACATCAGGAGCATCTTAAAAAGACACGTCTGTGAATCATAAAGAAGAAAGAAAAAGAAACATATATCACAGTATAAGCATCTGTAAACAGATGAGGAATATCTAGATGTAGTGGAGTGGCTAATATAACACACACACACACACACACACACACATGCATCTAGCTACCACAGCGGGGGATTGTGCTGCTCCTCCCGAGTTCAGTCTGGGTGTTTGTCTCGTGTTGTAACCGAGATGCTGGGCTGTAAATGAGAGAAGGAGGGGAAGACGACGATGGGAAGACAGTGATCAGTGATTTGAGGGATCCTCATTACCCCATGATCGCACGGAATGTACGAGCGTGAGTTTTTTGTGTGCGTGTGCAAAAGTGTGTGATATTCCAGCAGGACCCGGGGTCGCGACAGCGCAGCGTGACGGGGCTTTTATTTAATGAGTGGTAAATGGTGCAACACACACACACACACACACACACACACACACACACACACACACACACACACACACACACACACACACACACACACAGCATCACCCAGCAGTTTAGTTGTGACTCATGTGGAACACACAGGCGTCTTTGTGCACTCGCTGCCTCTCTGTCAGGCTACGACACGCTGCTCTCTCTCTTTCTCTCTCCTCTTTTTCTCCATTTCACCCCTCACTACCCTCACATCTCCTTTTTTTTTCCTGTATCATGTCGTCCTTCACTGCCCTCCCATCACTCTTATTCCTCCTCTGTCACACTCCTACTGTAGTTTCACAGAGTAAACACGTTAACAACTGTCCCTTTCTTCTATCTTCCCCTCTCGTTGTCTCTCTCTCTCTCTCTCTCTCTCTCTCCGCTATCCCTCTCCCCGATTTCTCCCCCCATTGCTTTAGATAACAGTCTGGGACAATGTTACCAGTGTTTTGGGCCATGGAGAAATGCTCCCTTATAGCAGGGATGTCAGTCGCAAAGAATTACAACAATACAATGATCCTGGGAAGTTATTATGATAGAAAATGTTGTGTCATGAGTAATTGGATTTTAATGTGACACTGTGTGTGTGTGTGTGTGTGTGTGTGTGTGTGTGTGTGTGTGTGTGTGTGTGTGTGTGTGTGTGTGTGTGTGTGTGTGTGTGTGTGTGTGTGTGTGTGTGTGTGTGTGTGTGTGTGTGTGTGTGTGTGTGTGTGTGTGTGTGTGTGTGTGTGTGTGTGTTTCCTGTATACACGTTTCAGTATGACACAGCACACAGTGAACTGGGTCAGTTAATATCTGGGTAGGACATGGACATCCAACTGTTGAATTTTTAATTCTTGTCTAAATATGAGTGCCCGTGCTCCCTCGACTCCCCCTCCCCCCGTGCTGCTGAGACCACGGAAGCGAGACAACTTTCTCCCTCCTAAGTGTCCCAAAGTCTGCTCCCTCTCTCCCCAGTCTCTCCTCGTCACGCATGAATGGTCTTTAAGTGGAAGTTGGAGAGTTTGCTTCTTTCACTGCCGTTTCTTTTTTCCTGTTCTGTAGCACGGCTTTAATTAGCATAAATGAACCGATTCCCAGAGTGATTTCACCGCATTTTGCTCAGGAACTCTTCACGTGTCCCAGGAGTAAACTTTCTGTCTTATTCCCATGACCTTGAATGTTTCAGTACAAGCGCCGCTGCTCCTGTTAAAGTAGCGTTTCAAGCCTCGGAGCCAGTTTAGTTCATTAGTATATGTTTTATATTTTTGATTAAAAGTGATGAGCAAAATAGATAGATAGAATACTTTATTATTCCCGGGGGGAAAAGTTGCAGATACTAAAAGACAATGTCAAAAAGTTCACGATTGTACAACATTGTACAAAAATGCTAAAATACAAAATACAGTTAAATACAAAGACCAAAAAAACTAACAGTTAACAGCCCTGAAGAAGTTAAAGAAAGTGCAGTAGAAAAAACAGTCTGATAAAAGAAATACCAGATACAAATACAGAACAAGTACAGTAACAGTCCTACAGTGTGTACAGGGGGCACAGTGCCAAGTATACATGTATAATGTGCTGAGAAATATGAGTCAATTTAGAAGCAGTTAAAAAAAATGCAGTTTGAAAATCTGATATAAGAATAAAGAACATGTAGTGTAATAGTCCTGTGTGCAGAAATGAAGAACAGCACTAAATGGATCGGTGAGATATGACTGTGCTCATGTAAGTGTGAGACTCATTGAATCTCACTCACCTTTCATATCACTGATACTATCGACTGTTTTAAAAAAGTGCCAACACAAAACTGTATTAAATCAAGACTGACATCTATTATTTGTGCGTGTGTGTGTTCAGTCCGCAGATGTGTGTGAGCAGATCCTCAGGGTGGTGACTCGGTCCAGTCGACTTGAGGAGTTGGTTCTGGACAACGCAGGACTCAAAACGTAAGATAATGCAAGTTAGTCCAGTTGTATCGTTCAGTTCAGTGCTGACATGCTTTTTTTTAATAATGTTTCTCTTGATGAAGCTTTGTAACAAGGTTTTCGTCTTGCAAAACGCATTTAGTGGCTACTTTTCCAAAGTACACAAAGAAAGTCAGTGTCATGCAGTGTCTGCTTTTGGATCGGGCTGAGTCAGGGTATCTACAAAGCGGTTTGATAGTTTACACACACAGTTCATTGGTCACACACACATAATGGAAACACTCATCCACTCATTTCATATTCAACAGTGATTTTGCCCAGAAGCTTGCTGCTGCCCTGGCCCACAACCCCAGCTCAGGACTCACCACCATCAATCTTGCCAACAACCCACTGGAGGACAGAGGTATGACTTCTGCTCTGATTGAGACTAATGTGCTCATCGCTGCTTTATTATATATGTATATTCCTCAGTGGGTACGGACCTGTTAATATTAAGTCAAGTCAAAGTAAAACTTGAGCACCATTAGACTACATAGATTTTGTTTTGTTTATTATTATTATAGTTTCGCATAGGAAAAGCAATTCTAAATATCATATGTAAAATGGTAATTCTCCTAAAGGGAAATATTGAATAAATAAAAAAATCTATTCATGTTATTTGCCAATTATTAAATGCAAAACATTTTCAACCTTATAAAATTCCAGGGTACAGTCTGTTATGAATGTGAATATACTGTATATACAGTTTAGTTCCCTTGTCCCAGTGCAGTGAGTTCAACAAGTTTAATATTTCATCAGCTCTATCTTAAGGTCCTTCTGTTCATTCAGGGCACATAAATTAAAGATACATTCCAAAAAATATTCAGGCGGTCGCATGTAAACATACACGGCGGATTTCGGGGGCTCATCAATCTCTGGATTATTTGTTCTCATGTAAAATGTACTATTTTTCTATTGAAACAAAACCATTTCTTTTAAAGATCAATATCATATTTTCTGCAATGCAAGTTTTATGTGATTTTGCTTTGTTAGAAATTTAGACATCAGTCTTTTTTGGTTCGACATGGAATGAGTTGACTAGTCACTTTGACTGATTTACTTCAGACTGACATTGAACTGCAACAAAAGGAGGCGCTTTCTCCAAAAATATAATTTCAGCTGCATTGTTGTTGAAAAAATCTGAAAGAAGTTTCATTGTCCCTGTGATGTTTTCTTTCTCTTGCTGTAGGTATCTCCTCCCTGGGTGCTCAGTTTGCCAAACTTCGTATGGGGCTAAAACATTTAAACTTCTCCAAAACCTCACTATCACCCAAAGGTATGTGCTGGTCCTCCTCCGCTGTCATGTGTAAGTTCTGCTTTGTGAGCAGCAGGATTTTCTGCTCTAATTTACTCTCTCCCCTGTGATCTGATGCAATTCACACTTTCCGCTAATCTGATCGCACCTACCACTGGGATGCTAATGACTCTTAATTATGGCACGATAAACACCGAGAGTGAGAGCGGCGGGGGGAAAAAATAAAAATAAATATGTGTGTGATTGTGCAAAGACAATCTGTAAACAATTTGCCAGTTTTCATTTGCAAAAATGTTGTCCTGGCAGGATCGAGAAAAAAAATCCCTCTGCGGTAATGGCCTTTAATGAAAAATGCAATGAAGAGACTTTTCTTAAAAAATCTGCAGAGGATTTTTAGATAATTCTCATCACAATTTGTAGATGAAGTGTGGATTTTGTCAACAGTCGCCTGCAGGTAAACGTTTTCCTCTTGGTTCTCATCCAGAGTAAATGTTCCAGCACCATCTGCAGGGAGCCACTGTAAACACTGCTCTGCTCTCAGGCGATCAATAAAGAGTTCTCATATTCCACAGTGCGGGGTTAGTGAGAGGGCGGTGCCCCTTTAACTGAGCCTGCTCCATAATCCAAACCACCAAAAGCCTCCAGTGCTCCGAGCAGAAGCAGAGGATTGAGGACATTTTATTTTTTCAACTCCAAATTCTTTTTTTTACTTAGTAATTCCTTTTGATCTTTTCAATCTCAGTCCCTTTTTTTTTAAAGTGTATTAATTTCATTTGACATTTTAATTATTAGATCCTAAACTAATGCAAAATTCTGCTATTGTTCTTTTTCTTAATCATCTGTATTTTGTCCTTTTTGTTTCTTTTATTCTTTGTCATGCTTCTTGTCTTCTTCATTGATCCGTCTCTCTTGGTCAAATCAGTCATGCCCTGACTTGAGTCGGTGTCAGGACTTTATGAAAGTGCAATTTCAGTGTGTCAGCTGTTTGACTATAGACCCATTTGACATGGGTCAATGGGTGTACGTGAAGTATTTCAAACTATGCAGGCAGAGACGTGTACACATGTGGATTGTCTAATTAATTGTCTAACTAATACTAATACTCAGAATTTGAAGCGTGTGAACTCGTAATGAGGCTGTTCAGGATTTGATTTCAGATACTTTTTTTTAATCCTTTACTGACGTCAAGAGTGTCGAATGTCTTTAACATGGCGTGACACAGACGAAGGCGTAGCGTTTACACAACTTGAGCGAAGCTACTCTTTTCACTTTCCATGCAATCACTCTACATTCTGAGCCCGTTCTTTCCTGTCTTCACCCACTGCTCATTTCCTCTGCTATTTCCTCCAATATGCTGTCAAAGTATCAAGGGGATATTTGAGGTTTGAGATTGTGCTGACACTGCCTTTTTGTGTGCGCGCGCATGTTATAGGGGTGAACAGCCTTTGCCAGTCACTGAGTGCCAACCCGTCCATCCCCAGCAGCCTGGTCCATCTGGACCTCTCAGGGAACATCCTCAGAGGAGACGACATGCAGGTACACGCACACGGACACGCAGTTTCTAATCCAACTCAGAGCCAGTGTCAATAACACATAACTGATTGAAACAGTTCAGTGCTGCAGTTATGCAGAGGCCTTTTCCGACCCGTATAAATCAGTAAGCAGGTCACTCTGAAGGGCGGCATCGACTGGGCTCATTGGAAGTCTGTGTATCAGAGCACAGGCACAGAGATGTGTGAGAAACTCTTCACTTTCCAAACCAGACATAAAGACGTTTACTGTCTTTGAGGCTGGACAATAAACCATTTAACATGAAAACACAAATGTTGCCCAAGATACGATATGAATTGTTTTGGAACCGATGGTCATCTCTTCAAGAGTTAGATGAGAAGATGGACACAACTCTCATTCAGCTCAGTGGACATGATCTGGATTATATGCAGACAAGAACTGGAAGCAGAGGGGAACAGATGACTTCTCCAACGCAAAGAAACTGCTTTCAGACATGCACCGAAGTCCGAACATTTTCTTGAACTTTTCCTGGGAGGCTGTATACGAGACCGCAAATGCCCTGAAATGTTGCTCTGGACATTTTCTTGAACTTTTCCTGACAGTCCCCCTTGTAAAACTTCCAGATAATGTCAGAGTGAGCCCATGTGAGAATAATACAGCAGGAAAATCACAGGAGTATTCGCAGCCAGCGAGTGGGTGCTCCACCAGGGCGCCACCCCTCGCCTAAATGTTCCTGCTGCTGTGAACGTGTCTGACTCGGGCTGCGTTCTTTATCATATGTGAATGGCAAACTCACTTCGCAAAGCGTCCACAGCATCCAACGACTAATCAGAGAAGGAATGGTGATGTTTGAAATATGCAAATAGTATGGCAATACTATGATGTACTCGCTCTACATTGACAAGGTCTCGTCTTCTGCTCTGTGACACTGTGCTGTGTGTTGCGTTATGCTCTCATTGCAGCATTTCTGCCACTTCCTCGGTCAACCCAACAGCCTGGTCACCCTTGACCTCTCCAACACTGACTGCTCATTGGACCAGGTGAGTCACGAGTCACACTTATATATTACATCCAACCTGGTGCTCAGAGGACAAAATTAGTTAAGATGCAGTATGTACAAAAAAGTTTTTCCCCATAATTAAAAATCTTGCAATTAGAGTTGTATGTTATTAAACAGTATTGTAAGCCATTAACATCCGTGTTGCAGGGAATGTAAGCCAATTCTATACGCCCACTAAATCTGTGTTGCTGTCCACTGCGTGTGTAGTGGTCTGGATACTGTATGTGATTTATTGATGCGGCTCTGAGAGCCAAATACGGCTTATTGATTAGTCTGAGATGTAGCCAGCTGTCAGCCTGTCACTGAGGATATTGATGAGCTCTTAAATCATATTCTCTCTCTCTCTCTCTCTCTCTCTCATGTTCAGCCAGCTATAAATATATTAGCACGCTTGTAATTACACAACAGTGTTGGAAGATGTTAAAAAAAGTAATTGAAATTTATATCCCTTTTCTAATTAAAGTTTCGGAATGTAGTTAAAACTAACAAATCATACAGTACTTGGACAGTTTGTGTTTTAGATGCTGTAGTGACATATCGTGTGTGTGTGTGTGTGTGTGTGTGTGTGTGTGTGTGTGTGTGTGTGTGTGTGTGTGTGTGTGTGTGTGTGTGTGTGTGTGTGTGTGTGTGTGTGTGTGTGTGTGTGTGTGTGTGTGTGTGTGTGTGTGTGTGTGTGTGTGTGTGTGTGTGTGTGTGTGTGTGTGTCCAGGTTTGCTCTGCTCTGCTGCGAGGTGCGGTCCAACACCTCTCTGTTCTCAACGTGTCAAAGAGTGTCCTCCCTCACAGGTGAGAACCCATCTGAAGAGGAGGCAAATCAATTTGTTAATGTGATTTACTGATTTCCCAAATATTGATGTGATTTTGACAAAGTCGCAATTAAGGATTTTAGACGTATAATAGTGATAAAGAAGAGATTTTAAAAATGACGGGACCAGTGGAATCAAAGTTAATCCACTCATTCCCAAATTGTGAAATCCTTTATTTTGTATTTGTTTGTGCAGTGAGTTCCTTATACAGCACTCTGACATTGTCTGTTCCAGTTCCAATCTGGTACTTAGTTTCCTTTTGTTCTTAAAATCCGATTTGACCAGACATGAACATTAGTTTGAACCCTGAATCCAGTCCGTATGTTGGTGTGTGACACCTGCTGGTGACAACATGCAATAACAGGCTAGATGAAATAGCGCACGTGTGCGTGTGTGTGTGAGAAAGAGACAGATGGGCGGTTGGTGTAGTTCCCATCATTATCTCTGTTTCCAGCGTGTCTCTAGGGAGGTGAGGACTTCATCAAGGGGATGAGGGGTTCAGAAGATGGGAGGGGGGTTGAGAGGGAAGAGGAGGAGAGGGGGGTGAGGACACAAGTGGAGTAAAAGTAGGGGAATGGAGAGTGTGGTGGAGGTGAGCAGCTGAGTGAACATACACCGGCAGACTTTTACTGTACATCTGGGAATTTGGAGTATGTGTCTTTCAGTAAATCCACTCTGTATCCTTTTTTGTACAGTTAAAAACATTTTTTTTATTATTTTATTTCCCATGTCTCTTTCTGCAGGAAAGGTAAAGAGGTGCCTCCATCATTCAAGCACTTCTTCAGCAGTGCCATGTCGCTCAGCTCCATCAACGTGTCAGGAACCAAGCTGCCGCCCGAGGCCCTCAAGTGAGACACATCGATTCATTCACATTTAACGCGTCTGACGAGCAGCTTCCCTTGTCCCACATTCTTTGTTTTTGATCCTCTTGTGCCATTTTATTTCACTACTCACTCTATATCACCGTTTAAAACTTTTAAAGGTCTGTTCAGCTTTTTTCACAGCGGGCAGCTGCATTAGAGAACAGCTGCCGAAGCTTATAACTAACTGGGACACTGCAGTTTAATGTGTTTTTAATATTATTATTATTATTGTTTGGTTTTTTTAAAACTGCCTGTCGTGTTAATTTTTTTTAGAGCACTTCTTCTTGGTCTGGCCAGTAACCCCAATGTGAAGGACGTGTCTGTAGACCTCAGCTGCTGTGAGGTGAGACCCACCGAGACACACGTGAAAAGTCAGGATATCTTTTACAATGCGTACATTTGTGCCTGGCTCATGTGTGATCATTCCCCCGGGTTGCATCCCACCACCACACATAATAATCATAAGCCAGGTCAAAGCATTTCTGGCTTTGCAATGTAACTTGTCAGTGTGTTCAATGCAAGCAGGAATTTGGGAACTTTTTCAAACCATGTTCTCGATGAAAACTAAGTTATGTGACCAACCTTAATGTGTCAAGTTCAAGCCCTTAACTTTCAGTAGACACTATTGTATCTATTAGAATTTTAGTTCTATATATATTTCTATTTTTGGTTGTAGCAACTGTGACAAAACCCACTTTTCCACGTGGATCAATAAAGTATTTCTGATTCTGATCCCACAGCCACAGTGATGCTGATGATAATGCAGGCGCTTGCAGAGTTTATATACTGTGCTGCACAATTCAGTCAAAAGACTACAACCAATGGATTTTAGGGCAGCGTTAGTTTTGTTTTCTTGATTATACTCCTTTATTAATCCTGTATCTTGAATTTGTAGCATTTGACTAAGTGCTCTTATCAGCCAAAGTTTGGCAAGTGCTTATTTTTTAATATAATTTTAGAGGCAATACTCATTCAATGCAATCAGCTTTTTAAGCATCCACTCCCAAACCATTTGACAGGCCGGCGACACCGCTAAGAGGCTGTATAATGGAAGAGTTGGCAGACAGCAGGCGGGGGCGGAGAGGGGAGAGATGAACGGAGGGAGGGAAGGGTGGGGTAGGGGTGGTGTGGTTTCCCTCTGTAATTGTTCCATCACAACTCTCTCACACACTGCACACACCAGCCCCTCGTCTACACCGCTGCTCGAATAGATAAAGAACAGAAGCTGTGGGTGGAGGGGGGGTGACGCCTTCCATCCTTTTTTCTTTTTTTTTTTGAAGCCTTAATGAACCGTTTGGTGGAGGCAGCACAAAACTGTGCTCTGGATGGGTTGACATTGTACAAAATAAGGACTGCATACAGTATGACTCCCTGTTGAGTGTGTGTGTGCACGTGATGTGTGTGTGTTACAACAGAAGAATGATCATTAAGCATCTGTGTGTGTTTTTGTTGCTGTTGGTAATTGTTGGCTTGGCTCTGACATGCTCCTCTCTCCCCCTAATGCCTCTCTAAGCTCGGCCATTGTGTAAGTACCAACGTACTCACTCTTAATAATTAACATTTCATTCTTCCCTATTTGTATTTGCACACGTGCTTGCCGACTCATTCCTAGTCTATTCATCTGAAGGTTCATTTTTCCATCATCAGGAAATGATTCAAACTGCCATCACCATGTCAACTATATTTTCCGTCTTAAGTTGCATGTTGCACCTAAAGAATCTTGTTTATCTTTTAGTGTCAAACCATCTGCTTCGCTGCCTTTATAGGTTCATAGATCATTGGATGTAGTGTTGTTGAATTTGCGCCGACGAGGGTTTTCAAGAAGCTTTTCTAGTGCGTTCTCGTCTACACGTCTGCTCTGCACAGCGTTGGAGTTTGTCTTGTTCCAGCAGCAAACGTCCAGGCACAATTTTCGGGAAAATTATCTGCGGTTCATGTCTGAAAACAGCTACTCTGTCTGTTGTATTGTGTGTTTTTGTGTAGGTGTGCGTCTCAAGTTTACCCCCCTCTGTCTTTACAGCTGCGGTCAGGAGGTTCTCAAATCCTCGAGGGTTGTATAGCTGAGATCCCAAACATCTCCAGCCTAGACATCTCTGACAATGGTGAGATGGCAGCTTCCCAACGTACTGTGCCATAACTAATGCAGCTTAAAAAAAAGCTGTGGAAACCTAGCTATCAAAAATCAACAGAGATCGGTCTCTCCTACTGTCATTTCACACCCATTTCTCTGCCTCCAGGCCTGGACTCGGACCTGTCCACTCTGCTGGTGTGGTTGGCCAAGAACCGGTCCATCAGACACCTTTCTCTGGGCAAGAACTTCAACAACATCAAGTCAAAGTAAGAATACAGAGGGTTTTGCTGTTGACGTGTACAGGAAGTGGCTGTGAGGGAGAGCTTAGTGGTGGGGATGGGTTCGGCTTTGGCTAAGTATGACTTTTGCGCGGTCTGTGGTAAACGACCAAAGACTGTCACTGGGCCAAAACACCAGCCAACATCAAACAGTCAAATTCACGTTTGGATACTTGAACCTACGAACATATGCAGTTTTCTCTACGTGTATCATTTTCATCATGTGTCTTTTTCTTCGGTTTCTTCTCCTGCCTTCTTTCTACCTGACTTAGAAACCTCGCTCCGGTTCTGGACGGCTTGGTTCATATGATTCAAGAGGAGGAGTCGGTGAGTTTTTAATTTCCTCCAGTTCGATGTTTTTCTTTGTCAAGAGCTTCGGCCTCGTGGTGTCAGAGAACGCTCTCCAGACGGCTGCCTCACGTCCAATCCTCTATCAGTGAGCATCTAACCAGTTGAGCAAATGACTGAGACTCCGCCAGCTGCTCCTCAGATGACCTCTGACCTCTGCAGCGAAGGGTGGCGTTAATAGAATTTCCCTACATTGATCAAATTGAAGGGAGATCTGGTTTATGAGAGTTGTGTCCATATTTTTTAAAGCGTAAGGTGCATGACGATGGATCAACACTGTAACTTTTCAATAAATCTAGTTTAGATGTCATTAACTTCATTTAAAATGGTAAAAGTGAGTTTGCTGGTGGATTTTTGCACTACAAAGTGAAACAACACATGGGATTATCACCCAAGTATTTAATCAAATGTAAGTACCGTAACCTTTTTCCTACCTTACACATTACTGCCTGCTTGTGACAACCATCTCTACTGTGTCTATCGACGTCTAATAGATGATATAGATCTCAAAAAGTGTCGGGTAAGTAGTCACCCTCTTCAGTGATTTTTTTTTTATTACAGAAAACCTGCAGCCAAACAAAGCGACCCCCTCCAGCTTTGCGGCATCTCCCCGTCTTCCTGTCCCTCCATCAATCTCACTCGTTTTATCTCTCCCTCCATCATGGGAGCTGTAACAAATTTTGCCCCGGTGCCTGGTGCCTGCCTCTTCTTTGTCTCCCACAGTGCTGGATGTGCTAGATTGATGGTCCCATTGAGCTGCTGTGTGCTGGATTGGTCTCCTAGTGCTCGGGTCTCTCTCTCTTTCTGTCTCTATGTCTTGCTTGTCTGCACATTTGTCATAGGCTACGTTTGGGAACAATATATATGAGACTAAAGACTAGTTAATTGGGGTTGGCACGTGTCTTCAAATGAGGAAAAAGCTGATTTTCCTCATTTGATGTGTGTGTGTGTGTGTGTGTGTGTGTGTGCGTGCGTGTGTGCGTGCGTGTGTGCGTGCGTGCGTTCTGGTTATCTGGCTGTGCAGGTGTGTGCTGGAGTTCAAAGGAAGCAGGAAAGGAGGGAGAGAGTTCAAATATGTGTATTTCCCATAAACGTACTTCAGGCAGCCTCTATATGGTTTGTGCTAACTTTGCATTTGCAACACCTCTGTCGTAGAATTTGTGCAGACCAGGATTTCCAGTAAACAGCGTATATCTTGGCAAACACTGTGAGCCTCAGAAACACTACCTGTTTCCAAGGGCATGTTGTCAGGACGGTTAGAATACGACCATACACCGATGGCCTTAGGATTTAGTTTGTTTCTTAGAGATATAAGGGCAGGGGTGGAGATGAACACACCGAGTTTAATCACGGTATTAAACACAAATCATGATTTTATGGACAGACATTAAATAGGTTAATTTGTCTCTGGTACAAGGTCACTTTCATTTGCGTGTCTTGGGTTACAATTTCTCATTTTCCCAGTTTTATTAAACAAGACGCGTATGCATATCCGGCATAATGATCTCACGACCTCAGTGATTTATAAGTGCTGAAAATCTGAGCTGCTGCTGCAGCTGCTGAAAGTCGTTTTTCTTTCAGCCAGGTCGAAGGATGGAACTTACAACTACTGCACTGTTGTCAACACGAAATACAGATGTTGGCATTGTGGTCCTCCGGTCTTACTCCAACAACCAGATGTTGCTGGTGCACTGATTTGCTAGTAGGACACAGTTTTTATGCTTGTCTAGCCTTGAGAAACAGGATTTTGTTTCTTCTTTACAGCACTCGGGGGAGAAATGCTACAGTTTCTACTGGTGCATTAACTTCTACCTATTCATATTTGCATGTTAAACGTCTGCTGGGTGCTCAACAGGAGCACATGCAGGCACTGAATAATTCTCTCTGCTGTAATTTTCTGCCTATATAACCGTGTTGATGCCGTTTCTCCACACACTCGTCACCGCACGTTCATTGCCACCAAAAGTAATCTACCCCTACAAAAACCACTCAGCTAGCTCAATTAGTGGGAAGCTTTCTTGTGTTGCTGTTTGCATATGTGTGCACTTTACTAACACAACAGCTTGTTAATCCATTTGGAAGCCAGAGTCTCGTACTCTGAATCATATTTTTTTTAATGCAGGAAGCCATTATTTTCTTATCCTAAATGAAGTGAGGTCATGTTTTTTTCATAAACTGTATTTTTTCAAATACAATGTGTTATGATACAATACATTAAATGTCCAGTGTGTTTAATTTAGGGGGAACTTTTGGCTGAAATGGAATATAATATCTATATTTTCATTACTGAATAATCACCTCTAATGAAACTATAAATTGTTGTGTTTCTGTTAGCTCAGCCCTGCATATCTACAAAAGGGGCCGATACTGATACTGGGGAATAAAAGAAGAATCAATGAGTGTGACTCAGCAGGTTGACTCGGCCGCCGGTGAAATGACAGGCCTGTAGCAGGCAGATCACAGGAGTCACCAGCTGGGAAAGTGGCATCAGAGAGCAGCTCAAATCTGGGGAACAGACGGGCGCTGTCGGGGATTTGTAATCCCTCGTATCTCTCTCATTACAAAGAAATCTATTGGATCCAGCCCCCCCAACCCCCCCTCCAGTTAGGAATGATAATGTCACATTTCAGACACGTTACAGAAGTCTCTTGCAAGTCCACTGAATCCTGGAGAAAAAAAAAAATTGTTTGCCCTTTTGAGTCGCAAGCCCCTGCAAGAACATTCAGTTTTGTGGTATAATGGCAGATTATATTGAACTTCTACATTTATAGTTTTGGTACTGACACTACTCTTTGTAAAATGTCCGGCAGTGAATTAATTCTGAGGGTTTCATGAAGATAATATGCCTTTTATATTTTCCATTAATTAATAGCTCCAGAGACTTTTTTAATGGTGTCAAAGTCACGGTGAACTTGTGAACTGCATGCTCACACTTTCTCTGTGCCACAGATCACGTTGGCTGACTCCTTGTCAGCTTTAAGCAGAGAAAAAACAATGTAACCAAGCATTCACAGGCTGCTCTGACTAAAGGAATATTAATTCTCTCAATGACATAAATAAATAAATGTACAATAGCTTTTGTCCAAGCTGGCAGTGACGGGGCCAAGAAATCTGGCTGTGAATTCTCGCTGGCGGTGCCAATAGCCTGCAGGTTGTAGATGAACCTCAGTCGGTCCTGCCGTCCCACACCAATGTCAATGACATGGAGAATATGAGTCACACTATGATTATATTTTACCTCTTGTACTGTGATATAAAACCCCCGCATGTACATTCTGTCCTCCCTCAATCCTCCCCCTGCCTCCCCCAGCCCCTCACCTCTCTGTCTCTAGCCGACTCCAGACTGAAGACCGATCTGACCATCGTTCTCAACGCCCTCGGCAGCAACTCCTCGCTCACCAGACTCGACATCAGTGGGAACGCCATGGGGGACATGGGAGCCAAGATGCTGGCCAAGGCGCTGCAGATCAACTCCAAACTCAGGTGAGTAAACAAAGTGTTCAGGGGTCAACGGGGGGTATGTCATGTGACTGCCCTTGAACTTGACCTCAGAATGATATGTTAACAAACACAAATGCTTCTAGTCACAAATGGCATTGCTGTTTGATCCCACATGCAACTCACGCAAATATCCTTTTTATGGAATAATTATGAATTACAATTTGTTTTTAATGACAATAATTATTATTTCAATAATTAACAAGAAGATAAGAAGAAATCATCTTCTTGAGCTTTTACCTTTGTCTCATATTGTGTTGCTGCTGTTGTTGTTGTTTTTGTGCAGAACTGTGATGTGGGATAAGAACAACACCAGCCCTCAGGGTCTTCAGGATGTAGCAGCCGCTCTGGAGAAGTGAGTAGCACCGTCTGTATTGATTTATTCGTGAGTCCATGCATGTATATTTAAGTGTGTGTTGATGACCGTCCAGTTCTATTGTGGATAAATTCAATATTCCCATAAAACCTTAATCCTACATGCTCTGCATTTGCTCTGGAGTAGAGCACATTAAAGGGATGGATGAGTTGTTTAGATGTTGCGGCTCAGATGTCGTTCTGCCTTGAAGTGAGCAGCAGGAAACCTTGAGGTGTGTGTGGAGACAGGAAGAGAGAGAGGAAGGTAGAGAGGCGAGGGGGAGAGAGTGTACACATGGAATAGGAAAACAAAGGCACGAGAAGAAGAAACCAAAAGGAGACATGCTGGGAAAGCAACAGAAGGCAGAGACAAAAAGTCAAGACTGAATAAATCAGATTTGTGTCTACTGTATCTTCTGTCTGTGCAACTAAAGGTTTAATATTGGCGTGAACGTCTCGGGGACACATCTGTACATCCACCTCTTCCCCCTTTCTCATCTCCTGTCTCTGTTTATCATATTCTCCCAGCAGCACATCTCCCCCGTTTCCTCTCTGACTCTGTGTTGTATTATTGAAATAACAATATTCCGATCTGTGCAGCTGAGCAACTGTGTGTGTGTGTGTGCTTGCAATTTTATTATCCTCAGTCAATTTCCTCATGTCTCCTTTGTTTGTGTTTTCTATGCATTCTTTAAAGGTTTGATCAGAGGCTCTATAATACAAAAACAATGCTTTCTGCTTTCCATTCTACTATATCTTCATTTTTCAATATTTTTTTTCTTACTCCTTTCATTCCTTCCTCTCCTCTGTTATGGCATGAATATTAATACTGCGTGGTGACCTCTCTGTAAGGATCAGTAACCTCTCACGGTGCCAGTTCATTGCTCTGTAATAGAGCAGTGTGATAACAGCTGAGGGGTCGGGCCACACCTAAGGCCATCTCAGCCTTGTTACCACACACACACACACACACACACACACACAAACACACACACACACACACACACACTTGCCTTTCCTAAAAAAATCCCCTTTTTCCAAAGAGGTTACAGAGTTGATGATTGATTCACACTTGATCTTTTGCGTTTGATTCATCTACCAAGAGACAAACACGGTTAATATTTAATTCATGCAGAAATCTGATCAAAGGTTAGCAAATGTTCCTTTAATCATGTGGTGACATGATATTAGTAAAACTGTAGGGAGGCTCACCAGCTGTGAATTCATTTTTGGACACACAATGTCATGATGATAGGCGTCTTTTTTCACCACAGGAGTCTTGATTTCTCTGGTGCTAAACAAGACGACCAGCGTTACCTCTTACACTGGTCTAGAGCTTCTCCTCCTCTAATTGGTGAAAGTACCGGATGCTGTGTACACATTGGAAGCACACATTTACTGTATGCGTCATGGTTTAATAAATCTGTGTTCAAATGTCTGTTCATCACTGATCCTGTGTTTCCTTCTTTTTTTCCTGAATCAATAATGTGAACTAACTGTGGAATACTAATCGTCTTGCCTGTGTCCGTTAGGAACTTCACCATTCGTTTCATGCCCATCCCCATCATCGATGCCTCCCAGGCCCTGAAGGCGAGCCCAGAGAAAACAGAGGATGCCCTGCTAAAGGTAGAAGAATTCCCACTGGTTCCTCCTCTTCTGTCAATGAGTTGTTACTGTGTTTTCATAGTGTTTACAATGTTCTGTACATATGTACAGTGCTACATTGCTTTGATTTATTATCATGACTGTCGCTCTGTCCACCCCCCCACCCCCCCAGATTGAGAATTACCTCTACAGGAACCACGAGACCAGAAAGTACCTACAGGAACAGGCCTATCGGCTTCAGCAGGGCATTGTGACGTCAACCACACAACAGGTGTGCACGCAATCTGAAACACACCCACACACTGTGAGATGTACATTCACCACTACTGAGCAGAAGGCAGAAGATAACTTAAACTTTCATGTCTTTCTATCTGTCAGATGATTGACAGGATTTGTGTGAAGGTGCAGGACCACCTGAACTCCCTGAGGAACTCCGAGACGGACGCCATCTTGGAGGATGTCAGGTCAGCAGAGAACCTCATCAAAGACGCCAGAAACTCTAAAACGGTGAGGAGACACGTGTGTCACTTAAAACTCGAGTTGTCAGGAGTTCAGTTGTGTAGTAGTTTCCTTCAACCTTTCTATGATTCCACTACCATTAACCCACTGAGCAACAAGTATAAATATGATTAAAATACATAGTCTGTAGAATTACTATTCATTTATTAATCATTGTAATAATCAATAAAAAAATGTATAATTGTTTCTTTGTCTCCTCAGCTGCTTCCTAACCTCTACCACCTTGGATCAGCCTCCAGAGACGAGGTGAACGGCTCCTCGGTGGGACCCATCCAGGAGAAGCTGGAGTCTATGGCCGGGGAGGTGACCACTGTCATTGACCAACAATTGCAGGTAGAGTTAAAAAAAATATATATTTGTGTTAAGATATTATAATAAAATACATACATAGACATAATTGTCCTTTACGGGGTTGTTAGTAAGAACAAGAGAAAAACAGATGAATGGCTGCCACCTAAACACTGAAATGTAATGAACAACAGCAAGTTGAAATATATGTAGATTTGTGATTTATCGACTCCACCCCTTTTCTTTACTCCCTCCAGTCTCTGCTGGAGTCCATGGTGGACACAGCAGAGTCCCTGTGTCCACATGTGATGACGAGTAGCAATATTCGTCCAGAGCTGATGAAGGCCAGCTCGGCCAAGATTGTCGTGCCCAAGAGCTTTGTCACCAAAATCCTTCTGGAGCAGTCTGGGGTGGATATTATCAACAAGATCAGGTACGTGGGTACCATATGTAAGGTTGCCAAAATAAACCACTGGGATCTCTTCAGTTATGTTTACGGCTGTTGTTGACAACTTTTCTTGCATGTACCCTCTCAGACCATCACTGACTTTCTCTGTCTCTGTGTCAGTGAGGTGAAGCTGAGTCTTGCGTCCTTCCTGTCCGATCGCATTGTGGATGAGATTTTGGAGGCTCTGTCCACTTCACAACACACTCTGGTAAGGTTACAATCACCAGAGCCCTCAAATGGTCTAAGGGTTCATTCACTATGGCTGTTAATCTGAGCCCTGCAATTTCTCTGCAGCATATTTTCTGCTACAACCACCATCCAGAGATATTGAATAACTTCATTTTCACATGGTTAACATGTTTTTCACAGCTTTTTTTCCCGTCCATCCAGACTTTCCGATCTTAGGCATTATGTTGATTTAGGGTTTTCCTCTCTCTTAAGTTTTGACCTGTTCTTTCCTCGGACTTCCCTTATTCTTATTGTTCCTTTTCACTTCTCATCCAAACTTTCCTCTCAGTTAACCCTCCTTCTTTATTACCCCTCTCTTTCCTCTCCTCCTCCCAGGCAGACCATCTGGTACGTCGAGGTCGCCCTTTGGTGCAGCAGGAGTCGGTGGATCTGGACGTTCCCGAGGAGAAGATTCCTAAACGGGCATCGGCTGAAATATTAGAGGCTGAGAGGCTGGATGATCTGGAGACATGCATGGTAGGTCTGGGTGGATTTGTAGAGTGTGGTTCTGGTGTATAATTCATAACTAGGCTTTGTTGTTTCATGTGCCTGAATTTACATTAAATGAATTCAAATGCAACATGTTACAATCTGCTACAGTTGGATGAATTACACCAATGCAGGCAGTTAAACGCCTGGCGACAAAGTACATCCAACTCTAAATTTACTAAAAGCAATTGAGGATTGATTTTGGTAATAATTTAAAGAACTTGATGTTTAGTAAAATGAACTTTTTACAAAATAATAAAAGCTGCACATATTAGTTGGTTGGTTAGTTATTGTTAGTTTTTACTTGAAATTTTTAGCGTTGTCTAGTTTATAGATCCAAACTATCAGTCTGATTGATCATATGACAGAAAAGGCTGCAGTCGGGACTCTGCAGCGAGCTGCATGTTCTTCTGTATGTTAATGCCTTCATACACCTGTTCTTCCCTCTTTTTCATCCTTCGTCTTTCTCTGCTACCTGCCTGTCCTCTCTACTGTCCCCATAGAGTTCATAGCCGTCTCTTTCGTTTTCCCTTTTTGTCTTCGGCCTTACTGTGTGTTGTCTTTCTTTCTCTTCAATCCGCTTTTTCCTCTGTTCTTCCTTCTCTTTCTACCTTTGCTCCATGGAGACTTTGTGCTGCACCAGTGTAAGTAATCTTGCGACTGTCCCTCTATGCTCACCTTTCTAAGTCTCACTGTTTCTGTTCCTTTTCCGTCTCTCCTCACTGTGGCTGCTATACAGCCCTCTGAGATTCTAAAAACAGAGTAGAAAACAAACGTGTAGTAGGACGCATATAGTTGTTCGTCAATGACATCCCCACTCACTCTTCAAATTATACTTTACACTGTTGAATGCTGATCACCATCACCACCCTGTAAATGTGTATTACGGTAAAATATAATATGCTACATGTTAGGATGCAATTGTGTTTACTACTTTGAGTTCATTCCCTAGTGCCTTGTTAACCTCGTATCAACATGATCACTTCCTGTCTAGATTAACAGTACATGTCGTTACAGTTATATACTACAGGCAAGGACCAGGTCTTAACATTATTCCTGTAAACCAACAGTCGGTGAACTTTTAGCACATGTGGTTGAGACTTATGTAGAGTTTTGTGAAGAAATGGTTTGATAACCAATATAATTTATGTAAAGACTTTGACTTTCCTAGTTCTTGTTGATTTGACAGTTTGGTCATAGTACAAACTGGCAGTGTAACCGCCTATATATCTTCAAATACACTCCCTCATGTCAAGATCCAACAGCTTTTGTTTACAGACGCCATGAATGTAAACTTATCTGTCTCTCACCAGATGACTCCTAAAACCAAGAGGAAAAGCATCCACAGCAGAATGCTTCGACCAGTGTCTCGTGCCTTTGGTAAGCAGTTTTTTATTTTATTTAAAAAAAATTAGATTTTGTGTCCTCATGAGAATCAAAATGTGTTTCTGGATCATGCTGTAAAAAGCTTACTTCATTTGGAGGGCTATTTTTAATCTGTATTTGGTCAAATAATTCCTAAATATCAATGCAACTTGCTGTGCCTACGCTTGTATTAAACAGATATCTTATTACAAACCCACAGAGATGGAGTTTGACCTGGACAAGGCCCTGGAGGATGTGCCTGTCCATGTGGAGGACACTTCAACTTCATCTCAAACTCCGCCCACTCCATCTCAGGTCCTGCCCAAGCTGGAGCAACGTCTGCCGGCATCAATGGTGGAGCTGCCATCTGAGGAGGAAAAAAAGCTTCAGCACTTCACCAAACTACGACCCCGAAGGAACAAGAAAACTAATTCCAGCAAAGTACCTGTGAGTAAAGCTTTATAGCCATACAAGTTTAAATTGGCAAAATTAAATTAAAGAGAAAAGATTAAGATATGTGACACCAATTGATATATTGAATTCCTTTTTTCAAAAATAGCTGCTCTACAGAACGTGATTTTTTTCTCTAAATGAAGTCTTAAACATGAGTGGACTATGGTTTATGGACCATATACCAAATACTCACACATGCATGACAAACCAGATCCACTGCTTGTCAAATGGTCCAAACATAGTGTAAAATTCTCCAACTTCCTCCTTCAGCAAATCAACGGTGCTCCATCTCAAGATGGGGAGCAGAATGGCCTCATGGGAAGGGTGGATGAGGGTGTAGATGAGTTCTTCTCTAAAAAAGTCACCAAGATGAATTCCAAGTAAGGATTATGCTGGAACCACTGAAGTGTATTTGATTATTTTCCAGTAGTATGTGTATTAACTTGTGCTAGATACTAAAATTGACTGTAATCATGTCTCCTACACACATTGAACATGAAGTATTCCTTGTTTGTTTTTTTACGTTTGTCTGCCTTTCTCTCATTCTCTTCCCAGACGTTCCATGAAGAGTTCAGACTCTCAAGATGGAGAGAAAAAGAAGGGCAAGGGAGGATTCCTCAACCTAATCAAACGATCCACCAAATCCGACAAATCGGATAAATCTGACAAATCAGATAAGTCGGAGAAAAACCAGGCAACCATATTATCCTCTGGTACATCCTCAGCAAGCTCAGCTCCAGCCTCCACCATCCCCGAGGAGCCCTCCTCGCCAAAGATGGCAGTGAAGAGCCCGGTACCTGAGTCAAAGTCAAGGTATAGATGAACAAAAACTGATTTTTTTTTACCCAATACATTCAGACTGATGTAGTGAGTAGGTAAACCTTTGGTGTCTAACAGAAAGAGAAACAGCTTCACTAATAATTTCTGTCCACGCTGTAGAGATGCCTCCAGTCGCTCACAGCCAACAGACTACAGCAGCAGCTCAGACAGATCAGAAGAGCTGAGGACGCCCGATTCCATGGACGAGCCGTGGGAGTGTTCAGACGGCAGGGGCAGTCCCCAGGGAGGGAGGCGGTACCCGGGATTGCAGATTATGGGCAGTGGCCTCCTGGCAGAGATGAAGGCCAAGCAGGAGAGGAGAGCACACAAGGTGAGGTGATGTGATTTTAACAGTTAGATGAAACAAGGGAACGATAAGAGACAGCAACATGTGGCTGACTGCTGCATTAGAGTAAATAGTGTACATCCTGCGGGGCTACAACTAATGATTATTTTCATTATCGATATATCTGCCAATTATTATTTTTCTAATAATTGCTAAGTCATGAAATTAACTCTCAAACATGCCCATCATTACCTCGCAGAGCAAAATATGAGGTCTTCAAATGTCGTTCTTAGTCCAACCAAAAGTCCAAATAACAAAAAAAATGTGATGTTTGTATATGATACCTATCATTTGAGAGGCTGTGGCAGATAATATTTGACACTTCTTTTGTTAGTTTTGCTTGAAAATTACTGAAATAATTGAATAATTATAGCTATATGATAAATGGATGAATCGTTTGAGCTTCAATTGCAACATTATAGTCGGATGTTCATTTACAGCTCACGACAAAGCTCGACTGTTCATTCTTGCACTTAGAAAAAGCAGTAATCTCAACTCAAGGTCCACTTATAATACAGTATACTTTTTGTTGAAACCCAATTCTTTTAATTGATTTAATAACTACAATTTAAGGTTTTGAGATTTTATGGTTGTGGTATGTAAGTATTAATACAAGCAGAGGTGGTGAGAGATGGTTGGTGAAATGAGGACACATTCGACAAACTGCTGTAGGTGTTCAGTCTCCACCTGTCAAGACTGTTTTGTCAACACACTCATGGTGAATTCTAGCCGGGAGAATACATAAAATAAGAAACACAGACTGACATGCACTCATGCAAACACACGTGCACAGATGATGTCTTCAGGTGAGTCATTGTGCCAGTCAACACGTTAACATTAAAACACAGACAATCCCTGCCAGGTGACGACGATGAGGAGGAGGAGGGAGGGAAACAGTAAAAGCATGAAAAGCAATTTGGGAGAATGAAGACAAGAAGAGCTGAGATGCAAATTTGCATGATTCATTGAAGGATGTAAATGTCATGGTAATAATTCTTTCTTTTATAATTCACTACGGTGCCTTAAACTAAAACTGCTCTCAGTTCTTGCACCTCTTTTAACTTTTTGTCCTTCATTCACTGGTTCATTTCCTCGAAAATCAAAACAACAAATAGAATGTTTAAGATCTTTTAGATAAATCGTTGTGTGATTCAGCTAAATCAGCTGGACATCGCTTTTCCGCAGAGATTAATGAGGGCAACTGGTGTGTGTCAGCATTAAAAATGTGAGTTGCTGTTGGCACCTGTGAGTGTGTGTTCACTCGATGGATAATTGGTCAGAGACCGTATGTGGGCAGTAAGAGGTTTATGGTGTTTGCAGCATTAGGGTTTTTTACTGACCTTGTATCAGTGGCACTAAAGCTACTCTCGCCATCTGCTTGTCCTGGCTGGCTTCCAGGTGTGTGTGATGCGTGTGCGCGCGTGTGTGTTTGTAAGTAATCAGGTAAAATGAAGAGAGCAGGAGGCAGGTCATTACAACAAAGCTTGGGTGTGTGAGCTGTATCCGTTGCATCATCTAAAGCAAAGGCGCCCCCCTCTGTTGAAATGTTGCTTAGCAGTTTTGCATGTACAATACTACAGTATTTTGTATAATTGACTAAACAAGTCAAATATACATATCTTAAATCAATGATCTTAGTTATTGTATTTGGGGTAATTTTACGTACTAGATTTCATATTTCCTCTGGTCATTAAACTGAATGATCTGTTGTTCTGTCTTTGTGTTTCCTCAAGTCTTCCAGTCCAGATAGACCTGAGAGCAGTGCAACTGGTAAGATTCATTCTTAACATTTATTTCCAACTGTGGGCATTAAACCTTACTGTCATGTATTTAGACTGTTATCGGCTAATATGGAATGTTTGTAGGAGTCAATTAAGACTTATCAAACCACTGAGGCAGCATGCTTCGCTTTTAACATCAACTTTTCTACTAAATTGAATTTATTACTGCTCATTTAAAATGTGCCTGTCGGTAGGGGCAGATTGCTTGACCTGCATTAATCCAGCTTGCAGCTTTCTTGAAAGTATCATCTAAACAACTTCACACTCGACACTGCATGTTCCTTCCAGCTGGAGTTGGCTGCTCTGCTCCGCTCCAGTAGCATCTGTGTGACGGTAGAGATGGGAGTCACAAACCTGTTCCAGATGAGAACAGGTTCCCAATTGTCCAAACCATTAGAATCATATTGCCCCAGGATTAACAATTCCTTTCATCAATGCCAGCAGGGAGGATTGTAGCGAGAGAACTGGTGTCAGATGTGACCTGTGTGGAGAATAAAGAATATTGATCAGGAATCATTTAGGGAACTGATAATGAAGTGAATCGACATTGGGAGCTTTGCCTTCTTCAAGGCCTTGGCATGTGAGCTCTGTAAATTGTCCAGGTGCTGCACAGCCCCTGTAGTGAAGTTGCACCTTTTTCTTACGGTCAAAAAAATTGGATGTTCAACTGGATGAGCAGTTAGTCAAGAAATATCAAAATAGACAGACACAGTCAGCCATTTCCTGTATTTAGAACATTTACCAGTGATTTTGTATAATACAGGTTTACATAAAAACATAATATAAATAACTTTCTTTTTGTGTTTCAGCAGCTAAATCCCAGCCTTCGACTCCAGAAAGCAGCAGGGCTCCCAGTGGTTCCATCAATAAACCAGACACTGGTTCTCCAGAAAAGATCCCAGCGCGTGGTGAGGCCAAGCCTGAACCAGCCCCACGTGTCAGAGCTACATCCTCCTCGACTTCCCCTGGGGGACCAATGAGTCCCAAACCACTGATGCCGCCGGGGGCGAAGCCCACCCTGGCTGCCCGACCCAGCATCCCACAGAAACCCAGGACCAACAGTAGCAGCAGGAGCATAGGTATTGATTAATAAATAAATGTCTCCATTTGACATTTTGCTCAGTACAGTGAGGTATATGAGCGATTTGTGCAAATAGATAATGTGGAGGAATATAGAGAAATTTAGCATGGAAAGCCAGTGCAACAGTTATGCATTTTCCTGGTCGTCTTTCTGATAGATGAGAGCCCAGACTCCCCCGGCAGCGGCTCTCCTAAAGTCTCAGTTCTCCCTCCCACACTGAAGAGGGCGATGTCAGAGAAAGACAAGGAGGGACAGACCAGTCTGCTGTCCGGAGGCTCTACCAACAAAACCACTCAGGAAGGTGGGTCCGAATATTTTTTTCTCTTTTAACTGAAACTCCGATCTCCCTCGGGCAGACTGGTAGAGGTTTGATTTCACTGTATGTGTATATGTTCCCCTATGGTCTCATATATTTGCATTGTTCTCACTAAGGCTGACTGTTGTCAACATGTCCAATATGACACACAGCAGACTGATAGATTCAGGTCACAACTCTCACTCAGTCTTGCTGCCTTTCATCTGTTATCCATTATGTAACGACAGCCTGGGAGCTTGGTGATTTATTCCCCCCCCCCCCGTGTTTGCTCCTTTCACTCTGATGTTTTCTTATTTTACCCTCTATCCTTCACCCTCCACTTTTTTTTGGTGTGTGTTGTGTTGAAAACCCTCTGGGGCCTGGTGGAGCCGCACTTCTCACAAGCTCAGAACAGAATAAATCATGAGCCATTATGTGGTTGTTTACACAAGAGCATGTTTAATTGCTTCCTCACATTTTTGAAAGGAGATGATCATCTGATCCTTTTAAGTAGCCACTCTATCCCAGCATGCATTGGCAACAGTGAAGTATTTCCTGACAGACCACCAGTCCGTCAGGGAATACAATCCTACTTCCTCTTACAATTCACAACTTCAACAGTCAGCCACCGTAGCCTCCAAACATTTTGACTAAATATCATTTGTAGAGAAGATGAAAAGTGGGGCATTTCAAAAATGTTGAAATCCCCAAAGTGGGAATTGGGGCCAAAAACATAAACCCTAGACAGCGTGGAGCCTAAGGGTACTCACACTGCTAGTACAATGACGATGCTCACAGTATTTGTCTCATAGGTTGCAGATTAGTTTCTCAGTCTAGCCATGCTGTTTTTTGGATCCTCAATTCTGAGATTTTCCCTAAAACTGCAAAGTTAGAAATAGGATGTCGGTGATTTATATCTCTTCCTGTTTTAGTTTATGTTTTCCAAATGGCTGTAAAGCGGCATTGTAGCCACCCATTGAAGCATATTTATAAGGAACTACGTGCATCAACAAATATAAATCCAATTCTTTTGATACAATAATTTAGTATTTGCTCAGTTTCTGTCTCTTTCTCGCCTCTTATTTTCTTTTCTGTGTTCCCTCTATTCTGTCTTCTTCCTCGCCCTTATATTGCCAACGCCAACTTTTGAATTTTAATCTGCTCTGTGTCATGTCCAGTGAGGACCGCGTCCGACTCTGTTCGGCGACCCAGCCCTGTCCGTACCAACTCTGAGGACCACGGCCCCTTGAAGACCAAGGAACAATCTCCGAACCCGGACAAGGACAAAGCAGCAGGAAGGAAGTCGTCCGATTCTAGAGAGGAGGCAGACAAAGACTTTATTTTCATATGAGCTAAACTAATTTTGAACAAAAAAAAGTGTTGACAAGCCACAGATGTTTTCCTTTTAGAAAAGAAACTAAGGGGGAATATAATCTCTATGTTTATATTTATGTTAAGAGGTTGTACCTGAACTGCAGGTCCTGTCTGACCACAAAGTACTTACTTACTGATGTTTGGTCTGCACGAAGACCTGCTATAGTATCGGGTGACAGACAGATTCAAATTCAATTTAATTTCATGATCTACGAAGAAAATATTAATATTAACATTTTGGGGGATTTTGCTAAATAGTTTTTTAGTCGTCGTGTCATGTCTCCTAGTAAACCAAACTAAATCTCCTTAGAGCTTCCGTCTCAAAGACACAATTTCTCCAGATCTGGTTTCAACTTGCTCTTTGCGGTCAGGTGAAAATGTCACATCTCTAAAAGGATAAAACCGTTTCAGGATTTGATGGAGTGGGTGGTGGGAGGATCCAGTTCATTCAACCAATGAATGATGAAACCTGTATATAGGTTTGTGAACTGGAAAAAAAAAAAAAAAAAAAAGCAAAAGAGGGATGTGTTTCTTCCAGGAAACAGCAGACTGTGAATCAGTGTATATTTAAAATGATCTTTGACTAATAACCTACGGCCTTTTTACTATTATTTTTGCAGTAGCTTGTCTCCCAGGGACCAAACATACAATAACAACACCACTACCACTGTACTGTACTTGAACTCAAGCATAAAACCAGACCAGGACCCGGTGGCATTATCTTCCTTCAGTTTATCTGTATAGATTTTTCTAGGGGCTATTTTCAGTACGTGAAGTTACTTTTCCTTTGGACTGAATCCATTATGCAATTCATCATTTCTTACAGGAAAATACAGGTTCAGCTGATAATTTCAGCAAAAGTAAATCGGTAATACACACTTGATGTAGCTTGCCTGACAGTAAAATTTTAAGTCATTCCAAGGGGAGTAAACGGACTCTTCACTGAAGGACTGAAGGATGGCAATAAACTATATCAGACACACCGCATGGACCAAATTCCTTCTAATGTGTGTGAGTCGGAATGGCCATATGAATTGTTTGTGCTTTGAGAGGACTGTGGTACATTGGACAACCAATCAATAAGGCTTCGGCACTGTTAACACACACTGAACACTGTGGATGAAACCCCTTATTTTTACATTCAGCTGCTGAGGTGGGTTCTTTTGTTTTGTTTGTTTGTTTTATGCACTAACATGTGACACTAATGATGTGCCGATGGTCCAATGAAGGCAAAGAACTTACTAAGTAAGAGGAATAGCAAAGAGAATCTGCTTGAACGTAACATGGGAAACGCAGTTGCGTGTTTCAGCAGCTGTTTTGAGACAGATTTCAACCTCTTCAGTTTGTGTAAAAGCAGAACACTGCGTGAACTCCAGCCTGCAAATGCTCTTTGTCCCTCAGCATTTTCTAGAGAATCTTTCCCTCGGGACTTTCAAATCTAGCTCACTTTCACTTTGTACTGTGCAATACAAAGCCCTTCTTCAGACTCACAGCACCGTGATCACATTGCCTCTGTCTTTGGGAATACGGCGCCTGAAGTGAAAGTGAGCTGAAGGGGAGCTGTATTTTCACCACATGGACCTCTCAACTGTTCTGTAACAACAGCATACTGTAGGTCTCAGGATGATTCCTCTCATTGTTCTCTTATAAAAGCAAGAAATGCCCTTTTCACACTGCTACACCGTCTGCAACCAGATCCCCTGATAGATTGTGGCAGTTCCTAAAATCAATTACAACTTGTAGCTTTTTTTGTGGACACTGAGTCTGGGAATTTTCTTCATGATGCATAATATAAAATGATTTGGGGCAGAAGACTGGCCTGTCACACTTAGACAGCATACACATGTCTAAATGAGGTTGTATTAAAATGAATGACTAAACTACTCCCCAGGAAGACATACGTTCTAATGCATAATCAGAGTGAAAGGGGCACAACTTGTATTGTATTGTACTGTAAAAGAGTCAAAAACACGTCTGGGACTATTCTTACTACTGATGCACCTTTTCCTGTGATGTCTATGTCAATGTCTTTTCATAGTGTTATGATTAGGTCTTAAGTTCTTTGTTACTAATCGAGGCTTGGAAATAACATTGTTCCTGCTGTACATAGTCGATCTGTACTTGATGTCAATGACTGCTCTGTTTTTCAGTCTGTCCCAAAATCAAACATCATTTTTGTGTGGAGGGCATTCCAAAAAAGTGGAAGGAAAAAAAACAACAACAGTACTTTTCAGTATGTTTAAAGTGAACTCTGTTGGCATTTTCAGCCGTTTTCCTGATTTCCTTCTGTGTGGGACTTCAGAAACGGCTGGCTTTGTTTCTGTCAAGGGTGAAAGAGTGACAATGACTTCCTGTTCAATTTTGCAAAATGAGCATCCACCTCATTTCTGTGGAGAAAGTGAAAATGACCAGTAGCGCTGTGTCTAGAATATGCGTTTGTGTGTGTGAGAGAGAGTTGTACCGTATGTATATATGTGCTTTCATACATGTAGGTGTATGCATGTGTATATAGGTATGTGTAATATATGCACATGTAATATTCACACGCCTATGTGACCACAGCAGATGCTTTATTGTTTTGGTACCGAGTTCACTACTATACTAAAGGTTTCTTTGTAACTTATTTGGGAAAAAAATTATTTTAAGTTGCCGGTGACGTCTTAAACCTTTTGTTTCTCCTCTCACTTGTACATTGTATTCATTTAAATGTAGAAATTGACTCTTTGTTTGCATTAATTTGTTATTACATGTAATCAATTTAATGTTACTTTCATCGTAGATTCAGAAAATAAATGATGCAAAACATCTTGAGCTGGGGGGAAAAAATATAAATACTAATGACTTTTACTGTACTCATGTTACTGGTCTTGATATATTGTTCCATTTTGTCATGGATCAGTAAGTTTCACTTAGTCATTCTGCTGGTGTTGGACATTTCTTCATGCAAATAATAATACTGATTAAAGCAATTTTACATGATTTAAAATCTCTGCATTGTCTCAGGGTTTTTTTTTTTGTAACCTTTTGTCGGATCTGTTCTGCAGTGCGACAACACAGCCACCAGATGGCAAATACAGTGCATCACTGTGCCCCTCTCTCATGCACAGAGAAGGTGTGGTTTTACTAAGTCAGAAAGAGCATATGTCAACCAAGCAGGCTACTGAACAGTGCAACAGCACAGTTTATCGCCTCGGTCTTCATTGTGTTTCTGTGACATAGCTGACAGCAGCTTACTCTGTCAGATTTCTTTATTAAAATGGACTGTGCATTTGATAACCTGGATGCAGCTGGTTTCCTGGAAATCTGGCAACACTTCGATGCAGATGGTAAGAAGTTAATCGTTTTTTTCCTGCATAAATATACCTGAGACGGCATAGAACTTTTTAATGATTATTCCAGTTACTAGAAATTAAAGAGATTATTGGTTATTTGTGATAAAATAAAAATGTAAGTCATTACTACGTTTCACTTTTTCTTTTGTTTCTTTTCTTCGACAGATAATGGCTACATTGAGGGCAAAGAGCTTGACGAATTTTTCCGTCACATGATGAAGAAACTTGGTCCAAAGGTAAGTGAGTTTTGTTTGGTTGAAATCAGGCCGAACTAAAGGTAAAAACTCCTGAGGAGTTAAATATGATACAGAGAAAGGAACGTGATTCAATTCAGTGTGATGCTGTGCGTGTCGAGGGCAGCTAAACCAGGCACAGCCACTGATCCCAAACATCATCTCCATCCACGCACCAAACCTTGGAGGAGAACATTTCATCATGCCGCCAAAAGCAACCAGAGTTTTGCAGGTGGAAGAGATGGAATAAACACGACTGACTGCATCGGTCAAGATTGTCCGCAAAATAAAACACTTGCTGTGAACTTTGTACATTGTGTTGAAAGAGCTTTATACTGTATCTTCTATACATTTCTAATGCTGATTCAAAAGGTCTGAGCTTGTACATGTTTCTGTTAATTTAGTTTTTTATTGTATTGCATGTTAATGCACATGTTCTACAAGTATGGAAACTTCAGTTGTAGAAAACTACAACTGCCACTTAAATCAAAGTTCACAATACAGTGGTAATCAAATGTCGGATGTTTTGATTGATGGGTTTGTGGGAAACAATTTGTCAAAACGAAAGCATAAATCAGCTTTTAGAAATTGCAATTAGCAGCATTGGTGGATATCTGCTGTGTGGGCAGCTAAACCCTCAATGCAGTCATCTGGATGGGTGGGGTGACTGTAAGGATGTTAGGCACAACACAATTTAAGAGCTCTGGTCCCTGTCAAAGGAAAAGCTTTTGACTTGGTTAAAAACTGGTGGGGGGGGGGCTGCTGGATGTGTGTGTGTGTGTGTGTGTGTGTGTGTGTGTGTGTGTGTGTGTGTGTGTGTGTGTGTGTGTGTGTGTGTGTGTGTGTGTGTGTGTGTGTGTGTGTGTGTGTGTGTGTGTGTGTGTGTGTGTGTGTGTGTGTGTGTGTGTGTGTGTGTGTGTGTGTGTGTGAACGTGTGCTAATGACACATCATGTTTACTGAGCAATGTTAAATGATGGGATGCTGACTAAAGTCTGAACCCTCTCCCTGACCTGAGCATGGTGGAAAATCCAATGAGTGTACAGAGCAACTATTAGTGTAAGTGTGTGTGCATGTGTGCGCGTGCATGCGTGAGTGAAAGACAGACGCTGGACTCCCTTGGATGCTAATGGGGTTGTACTAAAACAAACAGACGACCAACCATTGTTTCATTAATGCCCCCAGGATAATTGTGTATGTTTCTAGACATACAACAACACATTGTCATTATATATATATATATTTATTTATTTATTTTTTTGTTAGGCTGCTGAAGAAACAATAGGTTACACTTCATATGGCCCTGTTTCATAGAGCAGGTTCAGTCTAAAGAGTTTATTGACCATGAGATGAGAAAAAACTGAATTTCTGTTCCACAATCTGAGATCACTTGAACTCTGAGTCAGTTACCATGGTAACTTGCTTACCTCACCTTATCACTAGGGTTTTCTGCAACAAACCCAGATTTTCTCTTTGTCTCCCCCTCATCAGCCTGAGAAAGCTGTCTGACTCAGCGCTTAATTTCCTGTCATCCAGATGATATCAAAGCACACAAGTACATCAATTTTCATAGGTGTATTTTGGGAGAACATTAAAATCACGCTTGAATATTTGTTTGTTGCTCAAAGCCTATCGTTACCATCATTACCTCTTTAACTACAAATCATTCATTATTTAAGGACAAAGAGATCTCTAATATTGAAATATTTAAAAACTAAGCTAAATGTAGTTTAAATTAGCTTTTTAATCCAGGCTGCATATCCAGTCTTAACTTGTTGAGTTGATTCAACAAACTGATCAGCTCTTATGGAACCCCCCCTCCCCCAAAGAAAAACGCAGTTTCCCAAGAACTGATACATTTTTCAATCAGTTACTCGTGCAGTATAACGAATTTCCGGGTGATACACTGACATTTAAGATATCAGTAAAACCTAGAGAATAGAATTTGCTATGCAGTGCGAAAACAACATCCTGTTTGGAATCAGTTTGATCAATAAAGCAGTTTTGTTTCGGGAGTTTACCTTAAGTAAATATTAACATGTCTGCTTTAAGAACTTTTGCTTAGTAACAGGAGATGACTGGCACCAAACACGATGGGTGATGCTGAAGACAAATACAGATCTGTGTGTAATGAGCAAGGGCCTGGCCACCTATTAGCCTGCGGACTGTGTGTTGCTCTGCACTGCGTGAAACGATGACTCAGAGGGCGGCACCAATAGATCTACACGTTTCTATAGTTACAGTACGGTCAACAAGGGGTGAGACAGAAGAACAAGCTGCTAAATGTGTTTTTAAATAACTTGAACAGCTGAGAATATTCTTGTCTTCTGTTTCTTCAAGCATTTGAAAGCTCATGAGCTCTGGTAGAAGAAAAATAAACTGGTCTACGCTGGAGCAGAAAATGTCATTCTTAACTCAATTAAGCATCATCAGCCTGACGCATACGCAGTGAAATGCTTGCTGCCATCAAAGCCTTGGACTACACACAGGATCATGACACTGTGCAAATACAAGTCTTCTTTTCCAATGTCATAACTCATGCAGCTGTCAGAGTTCCTGTTTTGTGTATCAGAAAGACTGAGAATGGCCAAAGTCAAGTTACATATGTCTGCCACAAGACCGCTTGATAAATGTTTCAAGAACATTTTGCCTATGTGTGAGAGACCAAACCTTAGAAAGGAAAATGGTGACACCTTTGAAAATAACTGTGACTCAGCCACTACTGGCTGTTAAATATAATCATTTTAAACCATTTTAAATGATAAACTTGATTTAAAAGAATCATTGTGATGCAAAAGATTGTTTTTTTATCATATACTCTGATCATTACATGTCTGTGTCCAGTTTAATATCCATAGTGGATTTATAACATTGGCTTTGGAGCAAGAATAATTCTGCATTATAATTGCAATGTCTTGTGTCTCTACAGGAGAAAGTGACTGACGAGCAGGTTCAGAGACTGAAGCAGAGGTTCATGTCCGCCTACGATGTCACTGCTGACGGGAAACTACAGATCCAGGAGGTATGGCATTATGACCATTATTTACTTCACACTAGAGTTCTCTTTAGTGAGTAGAAGTGAAGCACTGATTTCTTCGAACTCCCGAGTTCCTACAGAATATTTTCCTTCTAACTTCTTCTTTATTCCTCTCAGACTCCTCTATTCCACTCACTGTCTCACTTCCATCTACCACCCGTCCCTGCTGCAACTTCTATTCATCCGCTGTATCTACAGTTTGACAATGATACAGCTTATACTAAATTCAAGAGGAATGAAAAACTAATTTCCTAGACTGCTAAGTGTCAATGCTAAGTAGTGAGGATTGAGACAGTCAGAGGAAGAGCACTCAGAACATTTATCTGAATCAAAAAACTTACAGTCCACTGAATGTCACAATGTCAATGAAAATCTAATCTGAATGGCACAATAATTCATCGAAATGAGAAACATCTAAACGGTCCGTTTGCACTGTCAAGTCGGACTTTCAGAAAATCAGGAACAAATTGCTCTTCTTTGATTAGAGTTTCTTCTCAAGTGACTGTCAGTTCATTTAATAAATGTAACCTGACTGACAACCTGACAGACTAGGGTTGTGTGTGTTTCCAGGAAACGTAAAGCCATATTTGGATGACATTGCTTTCTCAGTCTCCACTCCACACTCCCAAATTAATTGCATTTCCTTTATGCTAAAAAAGAAAAAAACCCTTAGGCCAATCCCTTAATGCATTGCACCCACAGACCCCAAAGCTTTGGCTTTGACTCAAGAGGCTTGGGGGAAAAAAATCAATACATGTATGCAATAAGTGGCCAGTTGATGATACTGATTTACTGAGGCGGACGCAGAGACAGTGCGATTAAAGCTCTTTTTTTTCCAGGATTTGGGACTTGGGATGCACCATCCCACTTTTAATCTCCCAATACCGATCATGGTTACTCAGTCCAGAATATCCGCAATTCCCGAAAACAGGTGTTTCTTTTTCTTTTTTTAAAAATATGAAATAAAAACTGCCCTATAAATACATATTTGCCCTATAAATATAAATAGTGTATATACATCATCCCTTGCAACTCATTTGAGATCATTTTATGCAAGGTAAAATTTTAATGTAGAGTAACATGAGGATCAAATTCTACCTGAAACAGTTTTTCACAGGGCTGTTGTATGAGACTGCATCAATATTAGCAAGGTGTACAAAACAGTTTTTGTATTTTCATGCTATTTTCCTTTTACACTGTTATCTTAGCTCGATGGCACTGAAAAGGAAGTTAGTGAGCCACAGTATCCTGTCCAACAGCTGCATGAATTTCAGTATCACATGACTGATCTATTGAACACAGTGTTTGCCTACTATAGTGCCTGTCGTTTCATATTAGTCTCTTTCTCTGTATTTGTCTTGGTATGGTTTGGGTACGAAAAGTCTGACATGGACCAGAAAACTGTACTTTGTGAACTACAGGTCCCAACAAGAGACATAAACTCCACTAACCTCTTTTACCACCTATGCAAGAATCGTCTCAAACAGTATGGAGAGACTCTACTAATGACAGGTACAAAAGTACAGCTGAGTACTCAAAACAAACCCCAAACTGGGATGATGAAAGAGGTTCACATGATAATACACGCAATACACGCTATGGCAAAAAAAAAAATGGAAGGAGATAACAGCTGCTGTTAACATTACCAAAGAAATGGGCCCAGTTGACACGGTCGAGAAAATGTATGAGTAACAGGTGAGAAGATATGTGCTGTTATCTGATATGAAATTACCTTTGTCAAGATATACGAGATTCTGGACATATTGCACAGTGGCTTCAATTATTTTTTAGAAAGTCAAAAGATGATTAGATAATGAATTAGCGCTTCTCATTGTTCAAGATTTACCTGGGGTGATGGCGTTTTATTTCTGAATTTCTAATCGTCTGTAGTTGGCATCACTGTTGGCGCATTGCGCTTGTTCGCTGTGCTGTTCTTCAGCTTTGTGACCTAAATGGCTGCGCTGTCATCTTGTATTGTAATGATGTTGGGCCAGTTTAATCTGCTAATGGAAGGCTGATATTGTTAAAGAAGGACCGACAAGAGGAGGGAAATATATTGGAAAGGAACCAGGAAGAGTTTGTGACGGGATGGTGCTTCTGAATGACAATAAAATGTTAATACCTATCGGTGACTAGCTATGCAGATAATTAGTTTGTATAATTATGGAGGTACAGTCCAATGTTTGGACAAAAGTCCAATATATAGACATTAGTCTATATAGTGCCATGTCTCAGCCTGGATTTAAGTAGGTTGACATGAGTATAGAAGTAGGTTGACATGAGTATAGAAAGAAATGGACAATTAGCTCCTAAATAATCGATGTTGGTTCATGCACAAAAAAAATCACACAAGGCTCAGTTGATTGGATTGTGTTTCCATTAAGATTGAGGTGCAGTTGTCAGCCAGTATGAAGAGTGAAGATGTGACAATGCAAGTGAAGTAGTACAATCCAGATGCTAAAAAAAGGAAAAAAATGTCTGAGAAATATTAAAGATTAACATTCTCATAAAGCAGAATTGTGCATAAAAACTAGGAAATGGATCTTGTCAAGTGAGCGTAAACCTTGTGGTTGAGCACAAAACCCCATTATGACTGCACAGCAAATTAAGAATACTCTCCCAATAGTCTCATAGAGGCTTAATAAAACATCATCATCCAATTACAGCTCACAGGTCTGACCTCTGCACTCCTTCCTGTTTTCCAGTTGGCCAATATGATCCTCCCTGAAGATGAGAACTTCCTGTTAGTTTTTCGCAGAGAGGCTCCTCTGGACAACAGTGTTGACTTCATTAAGGTAAGATCACTGAACACAATATATTGTTCATAAAAGATGAAAAGAGAAGAGAAGATTACACAAAACCAACAAAAACCAACAAAATCACAGAGGTGTCCTGGTCTTGCCATAAAGTTGTTGTATGTGGATTTACAATGCAACCACATTCAAACTCAAATCAGGCCGAAAAGATCACAATCCGTCCTCACTGTGTCTTGGATGCATTGACACTTCTACTTTACAGTCTTATATTAAGTTAACTTTACTTCTGTAACCATTAATCGATTTGTCCTCTCCAACACACTGTAGATATGGAGGAACTATGATGTTGACAGCAGTGGCTACATATCAGCTCAGGAGCTCAAGGTAATCAAACAACATGTACAATGAACAATATGTATTACCTTTATCATAATACTTTTATCAATATCATCTTATCATAATAGTACTGTATTTATTTAACTATTGTAACAGTAGTTTGTTTAACTTCATTACAATAGTACTTAAATTAACTAACAGGTAGAAGACTACTATTTCCTCCTAAGTGGTAATCCCCATGACAGATGTTTCATTAGGATGGGCTTTAAGACAGAGCCAAAATGATTATAGCAATGATACTGACACACACACATTTGATGTGTATCTTTTTGGAAATATGATTTATGATATGCACAGTGTAGTGTATAACTCAATGTTTCCACATGGTCAAGTGTTAAAAATGTAAACCTAAATTTCAATCAATTGTAATATTGAAGCCCGAATAAATGCAAGAGAGGGGAGGTAATTTGATGTTTTGAGCAATTTTAGTTTTATTGTCAAATCCTCTTATTTTGGAACCAGGTGTTTCTCACTCCATAATCTAATTGACGCCCCATTATTCTTATTCATAACTGATCACTCACTGTATTTGACTGTTTTGTTGCTTGATTATAAAATAAAATGTTGTTTCCTAGGCTTTCCTGAAAGACCTGTTCCGGCAGCACCGCAAGGAAGTGTCTTCTGACAAGCTGGAGGATTACACCGACGCAATGGTAGTAATACAATCCACACAGACACGCACACACACTCCCTAGTAATACTGAAGTCATTGGACACATTTGAGTTGGTTTAAACACATCTTTCCCTTTTCATGTAGCTTAGTTGCAAATGCTAGTTAGGCCACTGAAGCCACATAAATTGAAATGGAAAAACATTTCAAAACATTATTTTTAACATGTTTATTTTCACAAATAAAAGCTGTACCTCACTGAAAAGCTGTAAGTGGCTCTAATAGCTATTCTACCAACTGCCAAATGAGAACACAGAAAACCTTATTATATCATATTATTATTCATAAGGGACTTTTCATTTGTGATATTTTGTTGAGATCTGTTTGCATGAGTTACTTCTGTGGAAACTCAGAGCCTCAGACAGCACAATTCTACTATTTCATTGATTTTAATTTAGAAGAGATTAAGTAATGTTCAAGTCAGATCAAAAGTGAAACTGGTTCCAGAGTCACGGGGGGTGTGAGGAAATAAGCAGCAACAGGACATGCAGAGATTCACAGTTGCTATAGATATTTTCATGCTTTTAAATACATCTTCTTTTTCTTGCAGATGAAAATCTTTGACAAAAACAAGGACGGCCGTTTGGATTTGAACGACCTGGCCAGGTATTTTTCAAAGAGATATTCTAAGAAGCCCCTGCTTGTTAAAATGACTGAAATCTACGATTTTATTGATTACATATTACACGATGCAATGTGGCTGTTGTCAAATCTTTGGACAGCATCGGAACAGCTACCTAGCTTAGACAGCTGACAGACAACAATTAACTTTTTTCTACAGCATTCATCAACCACCTTGTTGCACTATTACAGTAAAAATGAATGTAATGCACAGTAAAGCCATATTCCTAGACAAAATGTTACAGGTTTTCTGTGATTACAACAAAACACAAAAGAAAATGTACCAACCTGTGGTAAATTTTTAAAAGAAATGTACATAACATGTACATGCTTGAACAACCACTGGCCTAATCAATAATGTATTTTCAATTGGCGGTGCCATTGTACCATAAGTGATAATTGGTTCACTTTGCTAACTAAAATTCTTATTGTTAAGTATGTATTTCTTTCTCAAAAAGGATCTTGGCTTTAGAAGAGAATTTCCTGCTTCAGTTCCAGTTGGATGTAAGTGTATTGTTTATCTTGGTCTTTAACACTTTTGTCAGATTAAAACATAAATTATGCTGCAACAGGTTGATAATTCACTGTCTGTTAATTTTCTGCTTTTTAAAAATTCATATATCCTGTTTCCAAGGCCTGCAGTAAAGATGAGAGGAAGAGAGATTTTGAGAAGATCTTTGACCATTATGATGTTGTAAGTACAGTCATTTCATCATATCAAAGCTAATTAATGTTGTTGTTCCTGTTCCTGCAGGGACATATGTGAGAATGTGGACAGTGGGTCGGTGGGTTTTAGGCACAACTTCTGAAATATGATCATCCTGATGTGATTATAAGTTTTACTAAATGTGTTGTCAGATTCTTTGTATGTCATTGACCAAACAGGAGTAATTCTTTACACTGTACCAGAGATGACATCTTTCCAGCCATGGCAGTTATCACTGCTCCTAAACGTTTTCTATTCCCAATATATCACCACTCTCAAATTCACCAAACGTGTACTGCAGGGTGCTTCAGAGGACTCAGGGCACTGACCCAGAATCCAATTAGCTCCCTTACCTCTAATATAACATCATAAAACAAAGCACCCATTACATTGTCAAGTCACTCTCTGTGATGCTAATCACTCCCAGTGCAGCGCCAGACGGGAGTCAGTAATTCCATATTAGGACTTCCAGATAGGCTTCCTCCATTCTGTCCAATATTGATGACCATGTCTGCGTATATGTGCATGAGATAATTGTCTGTTTGAAAGCCTTTTGTTTACGTTATATGTAATAACAGCAAAGTTAGTCATGTAACTTTGATACATCCATCTTTCAGGTGAGTTGCACTATGACTGGAGACTCTGGACTACTGACACATTTTTTTTTCAGTTTGCCAAGTCACAAAAGTCTATTTCAAACATGGCCAGTGTCTCAGTCTGTCAGTGACATGTTTCATCCCGTGGCTAGAAAATGGGTATAATAAAAGTAACAGATTTCAGACTTGGTATCATGCCATGTGAAACTTCCTTCAAGCAAGTCTTTTAGTCTAACCCTAACCATTTTTGCATATCTGCAGTAAGAGGGAGGGACAGTAGAATCAAAATTTCCACTTAGTGTGTAACACTGTCAATTAGCGCTCTGGTTCTTACAATCAATAGTTGGAAATTTCAAATAAATGTGAGCAGCTTATGTGCATTATTGAAATATAAGATCAGAAGGAGTGAGCAGCTCCTCCACTTTCTATGTGCAGACCATAGCGTGCATCCAAACACATTCAAAAATCGACCATATTAAAATGCATACTGTTTGCTTTGAATGTACTTTATTTTGTCACCATTGTGATACAAAAATATATGTAGGATGAGTTTGGGACACAGCAATGGTGTTTATCCTATCCCCAAATGCATGTTGGGAAGTGTTTCAGAACTGCCCATGGCCCTGAGGTACAGACCCAGGAGAGGAAAACTAATGAATGACTGTAATGTGAGTGGGCTGTCAATTCGAGAAGTAATTATCACTTTCATTTTGTCTTTCTCTGTCCTTTGGCTTTTTCTCTTCTTTCTTGTTCAGAGTAAGACAGGAGCGCTGGAAGGTCCTGAGGTGGACGGCTTTGTCAAAGACATGATGGAGCTGGTCAGGGTAAGTGTGTGTAGTTTTGTTATGATCATGGTATGAACATGGTATTTTGGAATTTCAACTTGGTTGTCGGAGTAAATTCACCACCCCGACTTCCGAGCTCCGAGTTTGGAGGTATAATGGAACACAGTATAATTCCTCCTCCTCCCTCCACTCTTCTCTCCTCTCCAGCCCAGTATCACAGGTCCCGAGTTGGACAAGCTGCGAGGGGTTCTGCTGCGTCACTGTGACGTCAACAAGGACGGAAAGATCCAGAGAAATGAGCTATCCCTGTGTCTTGGAGTCAAGCCTAAACCCTAGTTTAGAGATGTGTTATGATATTGTGCTATGAAAACACTCACTCTGTATTTGTTCGAGAGTCAATAATGGTAGAATGCTGTGCTTTAGTCAAGATCAGTCTGAGGTTATTTAAGGTCAGTCTTCATAAAGTTTTATTTGATTCTGAATATGATAGAAACAAATTGGATATTGTGTTCTATGACTTCGAATTGTGCATGCTTTAGGACAACAAGAAAACAATTAGATAATAATGCTTTATGATGTCTGGTGTTTTGTAGTGTATTAATCAGTTTGTCAGTGTCAGTGTAGCTTTTGAAAACAGAATGATTTTCATTGCAATATTAAGTTTTGCTCTTTTAATTAAGAGCTGGTATATGCTGGCCATTACTGACATTTGGCCACGTGCATGCTTCTCTGCCAAAAAACCCTGTTGAGAAAAATAAATGATGATGATGAAGCACTCGGCCTGTTTCACAATCTTTTTTACATCTGAAATGTAAAGCATTCAACAACTTTTCTAAATGAATTATAAAATGATTATGATAAAATGACTCTTAAGTTGTATTTAACATCTAGATCTGATGATATAATATATAGTTTTAATTAATTATTGTATAATTTATAAATGTTTAAATTGTAAATTTTTTAAATGATTAAAATCCAAAAGATGCATAGCCTTCGTCAATGACACATTTTCATCAGCCATAAATTACGTTTAGTCGAATCAAGGAATGCATTATAATAAACGTGTTCCTTGGATTTCAACAATTTTCATACAATGAATCATTAAATATCCCCTTCAAACAAATAACTGCAGAAACGGTTTCCCCATAAACTGAACGTGGTCTTAATATGGAGGAGATTATGTATAATATAATACGATTTTGTTGGGTTACGAATTTGAATTGAACAGTTTCATTTCTAACAGATCCACAGTACCACAGGTCACTGTGACTCTTATTGTTCTCTGGACATGCAACAAGCCGACAGGGCGAGTCTCTGTTTGTTCACAAGGAGACAGAGAAAATCAACGTGGTTTAGTAGATGGAAACCCCTCTGGCCACTAAAAAAAAAGCTAATGGTGCGGACCTAAAAGCTTTCCTCAACCTCAGATTGCCCTGAGTGTCCTTTAAACGCTTTGGTGTGTGGTCTCTCAGTCTTTGTGTGTTTGTGCGTGTTCACATGTAGTGGCTACAAATATTACAAAAGGCAACTTTAGATAGTGTTTTTATAAATTAAAGAGATACACTTGTGTGAGTGTTTGCATGTGTATACTGCGTTGTACCTTTAAGGGTTTACGATTATGTGTATTTGTGTGGACAGCGCAGCTGCCGAACACCTGTTGCCGAACAAACAGCTCATAATTTAGGCTGAAAGCTTTGCTCCACACGTTATGTCATTTACAGTGAATGTTTACCAGTTATTGTGGTGCAGTGGCAGGGAATTTCAATGAAAGATAATCCTCATCATCAGTTATTGGTGACGTTGAAGCATCATTACATATAATCTAAACTAACTGAAAAGGTGAAGAGATGAGCTGTTGTCGCGTCTTGTGACCTTTCATCCATTTATTAAAAATAAAAAAGACTGCTGCGTGTGTGTACTGAAAAAGCCTTTTCATCAATCTGTGTTTGTTCCTGTTCAGCAGAGATGTGGCCCTTCTGGGGCCACCCTGAACCTGCACTGCATCTCCTAAACAGGTTATCAAGCAGCTGCACCAGCGAGTGGGACTTAATTCTAAAGTAATGACCCAGTTGGATGCATTTATTCAATTGCTGTCACATTAACAAGTGCTTCACCTGGGGCTTCACAGCTCATAGTGTTCTAGACAAGGTAGGAATATATCACAAATTATAGTCTGTATAAAGTAAAAAAGGGGAGGAAAGAACATGCTATTTTTATTGATTAATTTGTTGCAATTAAAGCCCTCTCTAGTTTACATGTCATCCATATAAGCTAAACATTTTGGGAATTTTCTACTCAAGTTTCACATGTATGCATTTTTAGCATGTACGTCTTAGTACATCTTTAACATTCACCATGCAACCATTCTGAAATTGCTCTTTGAAGCAGAAACAAGAGCCCTTCGTCTGGCCCTGGTTTAGAGTGCAACTGTGGATAAATGAACAGATCACGTACCTTACCAAGAAACTGAACACACACAAGCTCGAAGCAAACACGAGTATGAATTGCCTTTCACTCAGGGCCTTGAAATATCGACTGAGGAAACAGTGAGACACAACTTGTGTGTAAACCTTGAGGCCGTGTGAGTGTGTGTGAGAGAGAGCGAGAGCCAAGTGTCTAACATCACAGACAAGTCTAATGCGGATGACTGAGGGGGCACTTTAAATATCAATTATTGGCACCTCACCTGAACAGACAACAAAACTAAAGTTTCACTTGTTGATCCCCTATTGGTGTGTGTTTACTGGAGCTTTTCATATCAAGGTACACCTGTTGAACCAATATCACATTTTGTCTTTGCAAACATAATTTATGTTCGTAACTTCTGCACATAGAGCAGGGAACAAGTGGTCACTAAAGACGCATGTGGGGACGGACTCTGACATACTAAGAACTGTTCACTGGTGATCAGATAAACAGAGACGCATGTTAATGTCAGATATAAACAGAGACTCAGATATTCCTGAGTGTGTGTGAGCTGGAGAAAGAGTCCAAACCTCTCCCCTCCATACAGAGCATGATTTAAGGATTATGTTGCGTGGTGCTGCCCTCTGTTGGCCAGCCTGACGTGTTACAGTGCTTGAAAATAAATATTTGATTAAAAATCATATTTTCTGTACAATTAGAGCAAAACAAATCAAAACATGTTTTTACTTCAATATTCTTCTTCTGCAAATATCAAAAAAACCAAACATCCAAGCCTGTTTTTTGCATTGATGCACAAGCACTATGAATAATAATGGAGCAATCAATTGTGGTCCTCTGGATTTAACAGCAAGCTTAAGTGTCAAAATTGTTATAGGGCGGCAACTAAAAATTATTTTCATTATCGATTAATCTGTTGATTATTTTCTCAATTAATCAATTAGTTTTTTTGTCCATAAAATGTCCTAAAATGGTAAAGAAGGTCAATTGAGATTCCCAAACCCTATAATGTTCCCTTTACTGTCATAGTGTAGTTGATTAACTGGTTTTCTTCATAGCTGCAGTTTCACTTGTATTTCCAGAAGATGGTAGTAAAACTCTGAATGTATCATTTACTCACTGCTGAAGACGCTACCAAGCTGATGGTGGTTGCAAAAAAGAAGAGAACTTAATTTGTTGCCTGTTAATAGATGCTGACGAGTCACAAGTTACCTGATTGTGTGCAAGTTTCCAATTTTCCAAGTTTTTAAAACCGTATTGTATCAAGGGGCACGTTTCTCCTCAACCCCCAACTTCAACTCAGCCCATGACGACATTTAATTTGTATTGACCAAGCACAACAATTAGTTTAATTTGACAGCTTTCGGACAAGAAGGGGGAGTGGGCTTGCTACGAAAGATGAGTAGTTACATTTATAAAGGCCATGGCACCAGGCTCCTCACAGTTAAAGACCACTGACCTCCATTTTGTTTTTCAAGTCTTTTCTCTCTATCCCTTTTTTCTTTACTGCCTCCAAAGGTTGCGGACTGAGTAAACAACAAATAGGAAAGGTGCTGTAAATTGTAACCCTTAAAAGTCTCCCCCTGCCCTTCTTTAAGTTTGCGTTTCTTTCCTTCTCCTAGGTGAAACCTAGGGTTCCCATTCCCATTCCCAAAATGTCAGTGCTAAATGCAGTTCAGGAGACCTATAAGATGAATTGTAAACATAATTCACAATGTATGGATCTGCCAGGTCACTAGTTGCCATGGTTTCACCTGAGCACCTCAGTGACAGTGACCTTTACAACAGAAGCTCAGTTAAAGTAGAAACAAATGCGGTAAGAGAATTTGTGCCAGGAATTTCAATTATTTTTCATCCTAAATCAAGTAAAAATAGCATGAAAAATTAAAAAGTGTTCAGTGGGTGTACAGTTCCAAAAACTGCTATTGTTAAAATATGAAGTGATTTTGAAGTAAGTTCAAGAGAATCTTCACTTTAGCTAATTCTCCTGAATTGACTTTTCTTATTGTGGAATATTATGGATCTGATCTTAGGCAGCTGTTGTTGGTTGAACTGTTTGATATATTATTTTAATTTAGTCAAGTGCTTGACATGATTTTGCAACAACACCTAATGAAATCAGTGTTCATTTTGTATTCTTGATATTTCATGAAACTTGATAAATGAGAAGCAAGAGTGGGGACTAAAAGATAATGTCACCGAACTGTCATGGTTTAACGCTATTACTGTACTACAGTTATGTCTGCAACAATCAAAAAGTGTGTGTACACCACACACCACTGTGACTCTGTGACAACATGTAAACTGCAAAGAAAAAGTTTGTGTGTTTTTAAAATGGTGCTGAGTAAATTGTTCACTGTGTTTTATTAAGTGTGACGCAAGTCTCTCCACTTCACGTCACATTCTTTAGAAACAGGCCTTTTTCTCGTGTGGTCGACAAACACTGTAGATTCACATCAACTGCCCCAAACAAACAAGGTAACAAGAGCAGAACTTGTGAAAATGTGAGAAAACCAACGACTCAAAACATCTGGCTGATGAAATGAAAAATGATTTGGTGCTAACGATTTAAACTGGATAAGATAACTGGACAATTATTACAATTAAGAAAGGAGATAAGCCCTTGACATAAAAAAGAAGGTTATGCTTTTTAGGACTCAATTGAACGGGCCAACTTAAATTGGGTGATGATAATCATTCATCTTAACATAAAGTTTAGTTTCAAAAACATCCAAGTCCAAGCTTTGATCTGATTGACCTTGTTGGCCTAGTTCTGTTTTTGGTCTTCTCTGAGCACTGCTAAAAATAATACCTGTCAAAATGTGGCTATAAATTTGAATATTTTTGTTTGTTTTCGTAAGAGCTCTCCCCCGAGTGGAAGCCATGTGTTCAGGTCTTCAACTGTGAGGAACTTAAAACAAACATCAGCATGAAACAGACACAGTAGGCCGTGGCTGCAAACTGAACACTCAACCAGGAATCTGAGATGTAAAGTGGTGATAAATGGGAAAAAATAATTCCTTTGTTAGCCTTTGACTCTGGCTATGTCCACATGTTTTAGTTTTAAAATGCATCACTATTACTGATATGTTTTCAGGTGTTTGAGCATAAACAGGGATTAAAACTGATATGAAGCGAAAACGCTCCTCTGGAGGGAGATCAATTGATAATCAATTGTCTTTTTTATGAATATTTCCTGTTTTTCTCTGTTATAGTGTTGAATCAACAAGACCTCTCCAACAGTGTCTCAAGCTTCTCTAATCATTTCCTGGTTACACATGGGCTCTTGCAATGCATCTTCCTATAATGCATCCTGACATTTTTCCACACTACATGTTTGAGGAAGCCAGTTATTGCGTCCATCCACCACCACCCACCATAAGACACATCTGCCTCTGTCCCGGTGTCTCAGCTCACATACATTGGTGCGCAGCAAATAAACCGCCAGTGAGAGATTTGTGGTGACCTCCCAAGCTGTTAAACCCACTGCCACTTGGCGAGCAAATTGAAATTATGAAGAGCACTCAGCTTTATATTTGAATCTGTGGAGGAAATAATGTAAACTGACAACATGTGTGGGAAAAGAGCAGGGAGAAGGGGTAGAAAGAGAGACGGGATGAATACCAGAGTTCAGAGGATAAAACTGGGTGACGAAGACAGTAAATTGACAAAGATGCACATCTTCCCAACAGCTACAGTATGTGGTCCTCACCAACCAGTCACATTCTACCAGGACCTTTCAACTATCCCTGAACCCAACCACAGGCTGAGATAGACTCAGTGAAATATAAACTGTCTCCAAACAATCCATGCAGCAACATCTGCAGTGCTTTAACTCAGTGGCTGCATAGCTCATTAAAGAAGCATTTCCTTTTTGTGTCGAGCAACACAGACAAATCAACAGGGAGTTAGATGCCTGACGACTAGAGGCCTGTGTTTCATGATCTGAAAAAATAAAATAAAATAAATATTTGGACTAAAGGATATGCTATTTTAGTCATTTGGAATTATTCAAGTTATTTGTCCAAGTTTCCCTTGGAAACACACTCCAATCCCTGCTGCTTTAAGTCTTTAATTTACCTCACACAAGTTTCTGTAGCTCACACAGTGTAGTTAAAAACGGGTCACATAAACATGTAAATTAATTAAAGACTTTATGGTATGCCTTAAATACACATAGCACAGAGACTAAGTCTGCACGATATGAGGAAAATCAACAATGTGCAATAACATTGTTCCAATATTACAGTTCCTGTTATATTGCACAATAAATGGGGCTTCATCTGATTGGCCAAATGGTGTGAATGCATGGCCCATGCATCCATGGCTCTATTAAGATGCTGAGTGGGTGGATGCAGGGTTTACCTTAAGTTTCTGGAAGGTTTATGTTGAGGTTGCTGCGGTGAGGCAGTGGCAGCCACATAATATTATATTGATCTTATCTTATCAATACAGTACACCACATCTAGTCCTTTATCGATACTCTTATTGTTTCTTATGTTCATATGTCCAAAATATGATTAGCGCTCAGCACTACCTGAGGGTGTTTACCCAAAATCAATGTTCAGTTTAATCATTTTTGCTAAGCAATGGAGAAATATGATGTCACAAAGGAAGTAGCTGTACAGTATGTAATGCTCAGAGACAGTTATTACAAACAACAGTCTGTGCCTGTAATCATGTCATTGACTTACAGTGAATCAAGTCATTGTAACAAGAGCCAAATTTGCACTATACTTCCTAACGGTTTGGATCCAAATATGACTGGTCCCAGATGATTTTCAGGTGTTGTTCTGTTCCTACAAACAGTTCATTATGTCTGATTAAACAGCTCTTGTCATTTCATTGAAATGCAACATTGAATAATGTTTTTTGTTTTCACAAAATTAGATTCTCATCCAAGTCAGTGATTGATCTCCTGAACTAACACTGTGTCTAAAGATGTCATAACAATAGTGAATAATAAACTTAACCTGCAAAAAAAAAATATATATATATAGTTCATTTTTGAAGAATCAAGAATGCTACTGCATTGAATTGATCAGGAAAGGGGCCAACAATGAATTTGTGGTTCCAAACCACAACTCATAAAAGCTGAATTGACCTTAATGTAGATACAAAGACAATATCATAAGATATAAGTTTCTAAATGTGATTTGAACAACATGAAATAAGGAGGCACAAAGATGCTGAAACCTCGACCTAACACGCCACACAGACTGTTGACCACAAATGTTACTGAATGATTCGTTGCTAAATGTAGTTGGACTGTCCATGTAAACTATGAGCAAATCCTGGTGAGCTCTCAGAGGCGGCATCGACTGTGTGGCCTGACCACTTGGCAAAGGGCTTGAAGCCAGAGAGCAGAGTCCAACACCAACAGCTGACAGGCTGACAGACCAACTGCTGCCTGAGGCCTTTCACTGTGTAATCTGTCTTTGTTTAGTGACGACTGTGTCAAACCTCAATGTCAAGTGGTACTGACACATTTCCTGCCATGGGAGGGTGAAGTGCATTTTTAGGGTAACCAAAAAGATGACAAAAAAGTTATATCAAGGACAACTGGAGGTGGTTGTAGATACATGAATACATTTCACCTTTCATCCGAGACACTTCTTCATTTCTCTATTCAACTGAAATCTCAACAAGTGCTGGCGCGGCCACAGACCCCCTCTTGACAAAGGAGGCCAGCAGAAACACACAGAGAAACGTTCACTCAACCTCCCTTCCCTACGGTCCAGCCTACAGGAGTTTGTACCATCCTTCTCTTTTCATTCCTCTCCTCCTTCCATCTCTCTCTTGCTGCCTCTCTTTCTCTCACTACACCATCCCGATCTCTGTTCCCCCCTGTCTCTCATCTTTCATATGTTACTCTCTCCTCTTTGGAGAAGTGGGAAATATTTCGCAGATAACATGAATGTGCGTATGCAGACTTCCCACCTCAATTACTGGAGATATTAGAGTTTGCCACACGGTGCCAAGCTGTCACACTGTAAATAAACCTGTAATGTCCAGTTTTCCAGGATGTATATTTGTATATTAGACTTTTTTACTTATGTTCACAAAGTATCCATTACCAGCTTTCAGATCATCAGTCCATGGAGTACTTTGTTTTCCCTGCCAGCAAGTGGCTACGGAAGAATTGTTCAAGAGAAATGGTAAAAGAGCATAAATCCAACACAGTGTGCGCAAACACAACCATCTTGTGAAGTTTGACATTCTTCAACTTCCACATCCAAACTCTTTAAACTACACTCAAACAAGATTTTGGCAGAGCTATCCACTGCCCGCTGGAATCACAGGATTCATAAAGACGTCATGAACCGCACTTTCTTTTCTCTCATTAACTAACTAGACAAAGGACCATGTAGACTGTGAATGGGCAGCAAGTACTTTAGAGGTCACATGTTTCATTAATACAGACGTTTTGGATGAATAACTTTTTTATCTAAAACAGCTGGACTGATGTGGTAGCTGTGTTAACAGTTTCTAGGTCACATATTTGAGATATTTGACTTTACCAAGATCAAGAAATTGCTATAGCAACAGACAAAGAATACCGCCACGAATCCAACTGGTACCAGCTGGGTGAAACCAAATGGTACAAGTCAAGTATCAAGAATAGAAGGTGTTGGACACTGAACTTCTACACAACACATCAGCTTAAAACTACATTATCTCATATTCTTATATGAGCCAATGCATAATCACATTTCCACATCCTCTCATCAAACATCAGCTGAATCAGTGCTCTGGATTTTTCTAAATGCAATAACGTCTCTTCAGAATCCACAGTAATGATCATCAAGGTCACTGGTAACACCTGTGTTTACCTATTATTTCATGTCAAAATGGCGGCTGTCGTGAAAAAAGGTCTAACACCTCGATCAGTCTGCCGCCTCTTCCCAACCAGAATTTCATTACACATTTGCCATCAGCAAGTCACCATTCATTTTAAAAAGCAATAAGCCCAGTGAGCAAAATAAACAGATTAAGTGCCGTCGCGCTGCTTATTAAACCAGTTGTGAACGTTAGCCCACTAGCTAGCAAAGCTAGCCGACTTACCTTAGCACCAGGTGTGTTGTCGGTCTGCCGCTGTCCCATCCATCCATCCACCACGACGCTTATATCCGGGTCAACGGACAGAGCTGGTGTACCTGCGTCGTCTCACTCGCGGACCTGGCTGAATTCGGTGTATTATATAGTTCATCGTGTAAAGCAAATGTCCCAACTTCTGAAAGGTCTCACAAAGTTCTCATTGCCAGCCGATAGCCTAGCGTTAGGCTAAAGTTAGGCTAGCAGTTAGCAGTTAGCCCCCTGTTAGCTCAGACGAGAAGCCACTGCCTTCTTCTGCTCGGTCTTAATGCTATTTCATTAGCATTGTCTTTGACAGAACACTGTCGCCCGTTGCCACCAACTTGTGGTTGGTGAGTAGCTCCTCTTCTGCTTCGGTCAGGCCGCCATTTGAAGTCAGAACAGCAGGGGAGTCTGTGTCCTGTGGGCAGCGGTGATTGGTTACTTGTTCGTGCCATGATCTTCCTGACTGCATACGATTGATCTGAAGTTTTCTGTTTAAGGAGAGTGTTAATCATTCTTGTTGAAAAATGAATCCAGTTGCCACAAGAATGCTTTTCATTACTACCACTTGTGTCAGCCAAAGTGCCACAAGTTTGTTTGATTGATTGTTTGATTGATTGATTGTAGTTAAATCAGTGCCAACCTGTAATGTCTCCATACAGTCAAAGATTACAGCCAGATTACTACATACAATAGTCATACAGTTTATTCCACTGTCGCAAAGGCTTTAACATTGTTCTTGTTTTTTCATTAAAAAATGATTCAGAGGTGATTGAACTTTGTGGAAATTTAAATTGTGAGTTACAGTTCTGCTGAGTTGTCTTTGACAAAACATTGAGGGTGCTTCTCAGTATAACACAAGATACATCAACGCTTCTATAATTGTCGCTGCCTCTCTAAAATAGTTTTTTTTTTTAACTGAACATTATCACGTTAATGAAGGTATGATTTATTGCAGGATTGCTGTATTAGAGACACACGTGTGTCCCCAATAAACTGGCAATATAAAATGCAAGTGTATGATGTAACATTAGTTGATGAAACATGGAAAACAACACACTTATTGATCTCACTCATTGATCTTTTCGGTTACTTTCCATTCAGAGATCCTGTCGGCTTCACCCTGAGATCCGTCCACATACCTCTGCTTGGGAGAAAAACCAAAACACATCTCTGACCAGATGTGTCGACCACAGTGTGAGACGGTTTCTATTTTAGGAAGCAGAAACGATTCTTCAGGGAATAAGAGGGTTTTCCATTGTGACCTCCCAGGTGGGGTTTGAGAAAGAGAGGTCAAAGACTCACCACCCAGCGTCAGTGGGAAAAAAAGTAAGGCAGACTCATATGACATGAGTGTTATAACACTTCAGTAACAAACAAAAAAATGAGTTACTGACTGATTGTATCATACATCATCATACAGTGATTGATTGTAAAAACAGATACCATGAATATATGAAATGTGTTTATAAAAAAAAAAGTATGTTAGGAGAATGTTAAACTCCAGACATACCTGTAAAAAGTCTAAAACCTCGCTATGTGTTCGTGTTACTCTCTTTTGACAGGATCTCACAATAAAATGTGACTCTCGTCTTCGTCCAACTCGCTGGGCAATCTCTCCAACATTCCTTCTTGTTTGTCGTCATGGTGCCAGCAGGACAGCCCCGCTATATAAGGTCCTCCTCGCCGCAGTCCTGAGCCAGAACGACAAAGAGAGAACAACCTTCTGCTACGCCACAGCCAGAGAAGAAGGCGCATTTCACCCTGAACCAAAGGACTCGCATCAGATCCTGTTAAGACAACTCAACACTTCCTTGACTGCAGATACTTTTTGATTCTGCTCTTCTTAACATGAATATGTCCAGTATTTCGAAGAGAGCTCTATTTGTCATTTTTTTAACAGCACAGGTAGGCATTTAAACCGAATATCCTTGTATGAAGTTCATTTAGACAGTAATTTGTGTTGTAGCACCAGGTTTAAATGATAGCATTTTATTTTCTAACAATTTTTTTTTTTAATTTTAACAAAAATCTTTTCACTGTTGAAAACTTTAGATTGTCTTACAGCACAAACTTTTAAGATTAGAAGAATATCACAGATGAGACAGACTTTAATCACAAAACTTTAAACAATATCTTAATTCAATGGAAAACATGCTCATAACCATGTGAAAAGTGTTATTAGTTTACTGAGGTTTGCTGTTCTTCTATTTACACTTTTTTTTCCATCTTACGCAATAATTACTTTTGTATCCTGCAATTTGTATAAATTTCTTTCCAAAAACATGTTTTTGCATGTTACATCTAATCCCTGTTACCAATAAGCAGTTCAAATAATTGGTCTAAAGAGAATTAGATTCACCGACGTGTACGTTAACACACCAAAACTGATTGTCTCTCCCGCGCAGGTGTTAACAGTAGTCTGGTGCCAGGCATGTCCCCGGAGATGCCAGTGCCCTAAGGAGCCCCCCATGTGTCTTCCTGGGGTGCCCCTGATCCTGGACGACTGTGCCTGCTGCCTGGTGTGCGCTCGTCAGAAAGGACAGTTCTGCTCTGAAATGAACCCCTGCGACACACGTAAAGGACTGCAGTGTGACTACACAGCCGACGTCCACAAGAGGACCGGTATCTGTGCAGGTGAGTGGACTGCTTTTGGTGCTGTCATTCACAAATGTATACAGGATGTCCAGTAAGTACCGGATCTGCAAATGCTGTTGTAAGTACATAAGTTAAGACAAAACCTTCTTTCTCTCTTTCCTCCAGCTCCTGGGGGGGTTGTGTGTGTTTTGGGTGGTGCCGTCTACCAGAACGGCCAGACCTTCTTCCCCAGCTGCAAGTACCAGTGTATGTGTCGCGACGGACAGATCGGCTGTGTGCCGCGCTGCAACCTGGACGTGATGTTGCAGGGGCCCGACTGCCCCATGCCACGGAGGATCCAGGTGCCCGGGGAGTGCTGCGAGAAATGGGTGTGTGAGCCCCAAACTGAGGCCAGTGCACTGGGCGGCTTTGCCATGGCGGGTGAGTGGACTGGAAGGAGAGCGAGATGAGATGAAATGGCTCATATGAGCAGAACATACAGACAGAGACACTTACACAATCTCCACTCAAGTTGCACTCCAGTGTGAGACAAAGTTAAGAGGTTATGTACATTTCTCTGACCTGTTCGAGTAAGGGTGCAGGACCCACGGAAGGAAAGAAAGAGGAAAATAAAATAAGGGATTGAAAAATGAGGAGGAAAAACAGAGGAAAGATAGTGTTGCCACTCCAGTTTAGGATGTAGTAATGTTATACACCACTCAGTTCGTTTCATACAACCACAAGTATGTAAGTGATCATGTCGAAATTCTCTCTGAATATGCTTTTAAAATTTTAGAGAAAGTGTGTTAAGTTTCACTAAATATGATCTAAGTATAATATCCTTGGACACTTGGTTGGTTGCTTTTAGATTTTCAACTAAACAGCTTATTAAAGTATGTAAAATATTTACCAAATAATTTGGATTTCAGTTGATTTCTCTTTCCGCTGTAACCCCTGTCTGTATCTCTAACCCCTCTGTCCTTCTGTGTGTTCCCGAAGCCTATCGTCAGGAAGAGACGGTGAGCTTCGACAATTGGGACCCGAGCCTGAATTGCATTGAGCAGACCACAGAGTGGGGTGCCTGCTCCCAAAGCTGTGGCATGGGGGTGTCCACCAGAGTGACCAATAAGAACCGTCGGTGTGAAATGGTGAAGCAAAGCCGACTGTGTATGATCAGACCCTGTGACAACCTGCAGGACCAGATGCAGCTGGCACAGCTTTCAACAAAGGTAGATTTTTTTGGGGGGGGGTGGGCTAGTTCTTTGGAACAAATTGGTTGCCATATCATGTATCTGAGTTTTTAGCAGTTGGACTGTATGTAGATATGGCACACATTCAGTCAATAAAAGGCTCTTTCTCTCCCTGGCAGAGAGGCAGCAAGTGCCAGAGGATGGTGAAGAGCAACGAAGCCGTCCACCTCTCCTATAAGAACTGCACCAGTGTCCAGGCCTACAAGCCTCGCTACTGTGGCTCCTGCACAGACGGACGCTGCTGTACCCCCCACAGAACCAAGACGGCCCTGGTGGACTTCCAGTGTGCCAATGGTAAAACCGCCAGGAGGCCGGTCATGGTGATCCTGACCTGTGCTTGCCACAGCCACTGCCCCCGAGACAACGCTGTGTGGCAGCCCTCAGGGCTGGGATACAGCAGCATGAGGTTATAGGTCATAGTCACTATCAGATAACAATGAGGTTATAATGTAGAGTCAATCTAGATTGTAGCTGAAGACTGGGTCTCTAAATGTAGGGATTCCTTGAGGTTGTGTGAAGCACGTTAGCATCCTTTTTCTTAAAAAACTTGAGTTGCATTAACTCTAAATTTTAGATTAAGATGGTATAAAAAATTTGTATAAGACTGCACAACCTAATATATACAGTATGTAGGCCTATAACTTAAGACATGTCCATTAATAAATCATTTCTCCTTGTTATTTTGGGGATGAGATCTTAGAGAATTCAATAGCTCTATATCTGAGAGGGATTTAACCAACATCCTGTGGACAAATTAGCATCATCTTCACTATGAATAAGCACTTAAACCTGGCAAATACGGGGGAAGTTTTGGCAATATATCGCAGCCAGCAGCTTCAAGTACTGTATGTCTTTTAAGTTCATCACTTGCTGTACTGTGACACCTTAATCTCAAAAAAACAACACCTTTAATAATAACACTTTAATCCCATTATTTTTGCATTGATAAAATAGAAGCAGCAACAAGGCAAAAGGAAATAGAGGATTATAAGGTGAGCTGTTAACCTTTTCTAGCACTGCTCTGGGAATTTTCCAACTATGGGACACATTTTTGAAATAACTGGACTGTATACTTTGACCTGGTCCCAACTAAGGGCTCAAATTATTAAAGACAGGTCACTGTGGTGACTTAGTGTCATTTCTAACATCTCCCTAAAATCCTACTCCTGTTGCAAAATGCAGAACATGTATGTTCCCTACAATTAATGCAAATGTATGTTGTTTTTGTGGTGTAGAAAGGATATTATTCCTCTTTTTTTTCCAAAAGTAGTGCACACGAACTCCAGCTAATTTTATGATGACAAAAGTTTTGTAAATACTTGCTGTGTAGATAGCTTGTTTGACTGAGTGTGTATGAAATACACAGTGTTAATCGGTAACAATGTAAACATGAATTGTATATATTGGTATGGTATTTTTTTCCTGCTACTTGAATTAAACTTCACACTGCTTGTTTCTGTATCCGTCGAAACAATACTACAAAACCCAACATGAAATAAATGTGTATTTTTTTTATCAAGGTTTGAATCTCTTTATTGTAATTAAATAATATAATGTTTTTAATGGTGCTGGTGGTGGAGAGCTTCAGGTTGAATTTATTTCAAGAAATGAATGGATGATAAGTTAAAATTTGAACGAAGGTGAATAGAGAGAAGCAGTGACAAGTGACTTCCTGTACTGGTTCATGTGTGACTGATCATTGCCCTACATCACACTGTTATGTTACAAATATGGTTTTCATGGATGTGTTATGAAGGTTTTAGGTCAGTCAAATGTTTGTAAAGTGTGACCTAATACTAACAATGTGGCTTCTCTACATTTATCAGTACCGGGAGACAAGGGGCACAGCCATTGATATAAGTGTAAAATATATATACATGAATCACTTTTAGGCCATCACTAAATATATTCACTTATTTTACAGAGCCACAAATACAAGTTACCACATTATTGTCATATCAGTCATGACCGCATAACTGTTGTGACAATAATCATGTTAAAGCACCTCCCTCTTGTGTAATATTGTTTAAATCAGAATTTAAGATTTAATTTGCTGAGCCTATTGACGTTTGAAGTCGTTGAAGTTGTTGTAGTATTTCGTATATTGTATGTATTCACGTTTATTTTAATGATCAATCAATGAATATGGGACCATGTGCCCTAACTGAGCTTGAGTGTAGATAAGCAAGCTGACAATGCGTTAACAGTGCCAGAATTACTGGTAGCTTGATCATTAACATAAAACTCAAAATGTTCTGTTAACTATATATATTTTTCATTGTGTAATTTATTTAGAAATATTGTTTTTCCAGATATGCCCATGGCGGGAGACACATCACCTTTATACATATATATATATATATATATATATATATATATATATATATACTATATAAGATTTTTATTGATATCCCTTGCAAGAGTAATATCAAATCCCTTTCATTAGAAATTAATGCACATCTTGAAAGTTTTCAAACATCTGCATTTGGGGTTTACCTCCTTCCTGTGGATTCCCTTTCAACAGTCCAGGATGTTCATGTCATCACATGGGATCCAGAGGCTACCAACCCGGGGTCCCACTGACAGTGGGTGGTGACAAATGACCTCTCTCAGTGAACCCCACCAAGTGGGTTACATTGGAAAAGCATTCCTATCCCCTGTAGAATTGCACACGCTTCTTAAAATAGCTCTTCAGTGGAAACTTTAGCTCATCGGTAGCTTGAGTCGGTGGGGGACTGACACTGTGGTCGACACGTCTGGTTGCACACATGCTACGGTTTCTGCTGAGCACAGGTGTGTGGTAATGTTGCATGTTGGGTATGTTTGTGGATCTAGGATTTGAAGCTTGTTCGTGTGTTGCACTCACTGTAAATATGAGAGGATTAAAGAGTCAGCGAGATGAGAAAAACATAAGAAAGACAGATGGTAGTGGCCTGGATTCAGGCAACGATGGTTTGTCTGTTGGTCGCTCTGTCCATAGCTTCAGACTGAAAAAAACAGATGGATTGCAATGATATTTTTGTACAGAAATTAAACAAAATATCTGCTAAACATCAGCATGTTGCCACAGTCACGCTGCATGCTGATATGAGCATTCAGTTTTTCAAATAACGTGCCAAAGTACAGCCTTGCTGAGCTGCTGAGGCTGTAGATTCATCTGTAAATATGAGCTTCTCATTAAATCCTTGCACCCAGATACAAAAGTTAACTTAAAAGTGTATTTTTCCTACTCCTTAGCTGGTGATCTGGCTCAGGCTGCCTGGGCCACGAAGGTGCAGCTCAATCTTCATAACTGGCATCTCTCTCTGCCATGTTTCCCGGTCCAAAATGATTGGCTGCTGCATCTGAGACAGAACGCTGTGCCCATCAGACCTGGCTGGTTTCTTGAGACATTTTATAACTGTTAGTTCATCTGTTGAATTACTGTGGAAGAATGGTAAAACCTGAATTCCAGGCATAACAGGGATGATCGGCTGCCATGTTGGCGTTTGTCAGTCACAATATTCACATGCTCAACAAGCACGGTGGCAACACAAAGTAAAAAATGACGCTGATGGGGATGTTTGGGTTTGCAGGTATTTAGTCAGATACAGGAGAGGAAAGTGTTGAACTGGATGGGAATCTCCTAATCCTGACGGGGAAACATGACCATGATGTGTGTTTGTAACAAAGAGAATGAAAAAATGTTCTTCTCTTACTCTTACTTACTGTGGTGAAGTGCAGTTTCACTGTCCAGTTCATGTCTCATATGACTTTTGATTTCAGACTGGGAGGAGTTAAATAACTAATTAACAAGCTTTAATTTTGACAGTGATAATTTACAGGAGGATTCCTTTAAATAAAATGTCTTTGTCGAAGCGAACATTTTTGTAGCCCTATCATTACTGACTGGGGAGTGAGGGCTACTGTCCGTATGAAAGGTGAGTAGGTTGCTCCCTCTAGTGCTGTATTGGAATACGTCGCTATTTACCAGAATAAATGTATTTTAAGGAAAATGCAGGGGAGTTGTACTTCAAGCTTTAGCCCTACTTTTTCTCTTTGTACGCAAAATAGACAAATGATATCCCGACCTGGAGAGTTAAGTTTCCTTTCTCGGTCAACAATGCAGTGGTACCCTCCTCCTCTCTCCTCCCATTTGCTCTTCCTCTATGACATTAACCCCTTAACACTTCACCCCTGTTAAACAAACGATGACAGGACATGGAATATGATTCTGATGAATAATAAAGCTGATACAAGTTCCTTAATTACTACTTGCTGTTGTCACGTTAGTCCTTGTCTTTCAGTCTTCTGTGTCCCAAAACAACACCACAATGTGAATCTGTGACGCCAACTCTGAACACAAAAATGAAATCCATCTCTGAACCGAGTTAGCTGTTGTGAAATTATTGTATAAAGTCTCTGCTCCCAAAGGGTTAACTCCAAAGGAACCTTTCAAATGTCTTTGCCACAGAAATGTAATGAATCACTTCACAAATATTCGCTCTTCAGCAAAACAGTTTCAGTTTCCATGTTTGAACATTTAAGACAAATAAGTAGAAAGAAGAGTGAATAAATACCTGATTTGACTCCATGGTTTTTGATTGTATTTATCGTCTGTTGAACTTTAGATGTTGAAGTTTAGAGGTTATATATAAAACCCACCTGTAAACGGATTATGGAAATTTTCACTTGAAGAATCGAAAATCCGATAACCTTTGGTTGTATGTTGCTGTATTTCAGACTATTCTACTGCTGTAGTTATTGTTATGGATTCACTATAGGATCTAATTTCACGTTTACTGAGATGAGAGATGCATTGTTCCTTTTAGCACTTGCCTTTTGACAGATACATTGTGCTGGAGCCTTAATCAAAGACTTGCATGGTGACTGAGTGGCTGTACAGCTGACCGACTGCCCGCACTGTACATGAATCTGTCATCTCGTGAGTGACTGTTTCCGGTATGGACGCTGTCTGACTGGAATCCACCCGTGTTTCATGAGCTGACACACACAGACAAGAAACAAGGACATGCCATTACAGTGAGAGTTTCATTTGTATGGCTGTGTTTGCCAACTACGAAAATATATTTTTTTAAACAACAAATTTCAAGGCAATTTAATGGTTGACCTCATTTGCATATAAGGCCTGCCCATCCCCTGGTCGTACTGACAACAATGTCATTCTTTCAATACCACACAAAAACTGAAAACAGCAACAACAACAAAAACACAAAAAAACAACAACAACAACATAGTTTATGGGATAAGGAATCAAATGAGAAATTAGAGGCTGTGTAAGACTTTCTAATTGGGATGTGGTTTTCTAAGCAGTGACTATGACCTGAACAGACTAAGTCTCTACCTTGACTTACCCCATCTTTACTTGACTCTGTCACCCCATTCAAGCAGGTAGGCAGAGTCCAGTCCTAAAAATATTTTTCTACTTGATATTGTGTGAGGTGGAGCAGGTGGAAGTACTTCTGATACCTGAGAACATTCTAAATGATTATAGTTGTTGATCAATTTCAGAAATGACACCAAACATCATGTTTCATAATAAAACTTTATGTCAATTTATATTAACATGATCTGTTGTGAATTACAGTCTCACTCTATATGAAATATTGTCATGATTAAGTGATGAGTTTGTGACTCCCGGTCTCTAAAAGGACGTCCACCATTGTGAAACACAGTTTTATCTGATTTCTCTTTTTTTAAATGTACATGATGAGTGAGATTTAAAAATAAACATGCATAACTATGTTCAGCAAAAACACGGAACAGCATGGAAAGAGGAAGACGGTAGTTATTCCCAACTGACTTCAGTCTACAGGTCTGTAGACTCGTTTGGTTGGATTGTTTTTTCCAAAAATTACCAGGTACTGCAGCTTATCATAATCAGAATTTACTAGATTAATATTTCATCAGAATCTGTTTCAACTCTACCCTGGTGGAGGGGCATGTGTTTGAAACAGGGAAATCAGAACCAACGCAATGACGGTAATAATCATGGCTAACAACCCTGAATTGTTTTCCCACGTTGAACCGGAAGTTTTGGCTGGTGAGAGGATCAGGGGGCCTCCATTTATACCATCCTCAGGGAAGCCGGGACTAAAGAACGGGTAGATTTTCTCACCGAACCTGCAGTCAGTGAAAGAGCAGATCAGAGATGCCGTGTCCACATCATAGAAGGACACCAGTCTCTGCTCATAATCTACAAACACACCGACCCTCTCAGGTTTCTTCATCAAGGGGAGGATGACAGGAACATTCTTCATAGCCTGGCATTTGGTGTTGTTCCTCAATCTAAGGATCCAGGCTCCGTTCCTCGGGTTTGGTGTGATTGTTTTCTGCCCGCGCAACGACTCTCGGACTACTCCTAAATCCCACCCGGTCTTCTGTGTGGCCACCACCTCATAGTAGAACTTCCCGTTGGAAAAGCCCTTTTTTCCTAAGACGTAGGCATATCTGTTGAACTTCTGCGGGCCCACATTTGAAATCCACCAAATATGAGAAGTCTGCACTTGTTTCAAATCCTCTGAAAACAGGAGCATATCATTTGCAGTGGAAGGGTCTAAAGTCATGTCCACCTCGTGCTGCTGTTGGATTGTGACCAACTTGACGCCTTCAGGCAGGCTGTCTAGATCCGTGACTGTGTGTACCCGTTTCTTCACTATGTCAGTTTCCTCAAGAAGGATTTTACAACACACCCTGAATTCTTGACGAGCTCGCTCCATCTCTTTGATGAGCGTCTCCTCCAGATTCACCATAGCTCTCTTTACGTCCTCCACGCGGTGCTGGCCACTGACACTGATGTCAGACCAGTTCTTGGTGCGTGGTAAGGAGGAGGGGGAGGACAGGAAGCGCTTGATGAGCTGGAAGTGGTCTTCCGTGTGTGAGATGTCCTCCAGCTTAGTGATTCTTCTCTGGAGCTGATTGATTTCCCTCTCCAGCTCTTTGACCAGCACCTCAGCCTGTCTTTCTGCTGCGATCTGCTTCTCTTCAAGCACACTCACCAGCCCAGTCAGGCTTCTTTGAATAGACAGTCCCAAAGTAGAGAAGACATGAACACTATCGGCCTTTGCTTCATCTTTGTGTTTCCTCTTGGTGTCCACTTCTTCTGTTATCTGCTGAACTTTCTTCTGTCGCTCATATACCATCTCTTGAACTTCCACCATTTTTTGCTCCAGCTGAGCCTTCGTCTCTTCATACTGCTCCTTTAAAGGGACTCTATCATGGACACTATGCTCTGTGCACAGATCACACACGGTAGTCAGGTCCTTCCTGCAGAAGTGGTCTAAAATCCTGTTATGGTTCTTGCATACATTTTTGTCCAGGTTCTGCACAGGATCGGTCAGTTTGTGTCTCTTCAATGTATCAACTCTGTGATGAGGCTCTAGGTGTGTTTCGCAATAAGAGACCAAACACTCCAAACAGGTTTTGGAGGCTTTGAACTTTTTGCCAGTGCAGCAGTCACATGGCACCTGTCCCGGTTTGACTGGGACATCGTTGTTAGCCTTTACACATTGTTTCTGGAACTTCTGCACGACCTCCCTGAACCCTGTGTTGATGCGCAGTTTGAGGCCTTTGCTGAACTTTTCGTTGCACAGTGGACACAAACACTGGTTTTTGCCCTCCCAGTGCCTGGTGATACAGGCCTTGCAGAAGTTGTGTCCACATGGAATAGAAACAGGCTCGATGAAGAAATCCATGCAGACGGAGCACGTGAACTCATCTTCAGACAGCAAACAATCGGCCGAGGCCATTTCTAGAGGACAGGAGAATCCAAGAAACAAAAATGATTTTCTGACAGTAATTAGTCAGTTAAATCAAACTAGAGATTTCATTTCAGATATAACGTCTCTGGTGGCAAAAAATTATACTGTAAAGTCAGCTGTGTGACACCATGACAAAGTTTCACAGAAAGTTCTAATAGTTTAAAATCACAACAACCAACCAACTCTGTGTCGGGATGAACATGGTTAAGTACATGAGCACTTTCATTATGCGTAATATCTACAAATATCCTACAATATCAAAGTATTGTTAAACAAATGTAAAGGCTTATTTTTACTACTGGACTTACTGTAGCCACAAAAACAACAACAACAACAACATCAACAACAACCACAAATATTTCACATTAAATACTATCTGATGGTAAAAAGATCATAAAATGACTGGTCTGACTCTCATGATGCTTCAAACTTCAAGTTTAATAGAAAATACCCAATAAATAAGCTACAATTATTCGAATATTTTTAAGTGCAACCAGTCATTCCTGCATCTGGATTAAAAAACAAAAGGTATCAACTTCATAACATTAAAAAATCCGACAACATCAGAATATCATCATGTACATATGAGATAGCAATAAGTCGAACTTTACCTTCTAGGAAGTGGCTGCTCAGCTCTGCTGTCACAAACTTCAGTTCACAAACTGAACTGTTTGTGGTCTCATTTCTCTGTAAATGACGCACTGGTGCTCCTCCTCCTCTGACGCATAGGCCTACTCCTCCCCGTAAGAGTTGTCTGACAAACTATGACTATCAATGGAATACAACTTTTAGTTAGAGTCCTTAATTATACTCCCTTCTTTTGTTTGTTGTTTAATGAGACACTGATCACAGAACAGAAAGGAGGGACCCACAAGCAGGCTGAAGAGAACTGGGTGGTGCACAAGTAAACTGGCCTTTTGGCAAAATGGGTGGATCAACAGACAACTTCAATGATACATGCAAACAGGAACACAAAGACAATAACAATAGTTAATACAGAGGAACACAAGGGATCAGAAACAGGCAATCTGATAATGAGCGCAAATGGCAGATTTGAGTAGGGAGAGGGAACGGGTGTGTCAATGGGTGGGGAAACAGGTAAATGCAGAAACAGAGTTGCAATAGTGAATTTGCAGTCTGTCTAAATGCTGCAGTGGCTCAGGGCAAAGGGGAAGTTTATCTGTGTTGTGCCATTGTTGAGGAAGTAATGGAGAAGGAGGCGGACAGGAACTGAGGAATTTATTTATTTCACTCAAATGAATTTAAACCAGCTAGAATCATATAATGCCAAATGAATCAGCAATGTTTTCAGATTTCTTTAGATAACAATTAGAAAACCCTTGTTATTTTAGATACTGCAACTCAAGAGTCATTTACTTGCCCCAATGAGCCACCACAGCATAGGAGATGATATTTCCTTTAGTTCTATTTAACATTACATAAATTAAACAAAGGAGAGGAGAATGTCTCTGAGTTTTAAAAAAAGAGAGGCTATGGCAAATGTTTTACAAAGATCTATTTGAGTGTAACCCCTAACTGTGGTTTGTGATAGAATTTGTGATGTGTTGTGGGGTTCTAGGACAAGAACATCACAATTGTGGGCATACATTTCTATACACTGTTTTTCTTTATGCAGAAAGAAACTGGGTCATGACATTTATTCATTCATTCGTTAACCAATATCATAGCCCACATAAAAAAAACATGTAGCCTGAATCCCCTCTTGCACCAACACTGAAGTGCTCTTGAGCAGGACACTTCACTCTCTTAATTACCCCAGAAAGCCCAGAAACACAAAGCCAATGTGTAACTACCTGTCTCTGCAGCGGCTCCCTGCTGCAATGAAATAAATTGTGGAAACAAACGTGCTTTAAATAATATCCACCTTTAATTAGGTTGCATTCTCCGTTTCTTTGCGTGTTTGTTTTGAAGGTCATTACCACAACAAAGAATGCTCATTCAATCTGATTCAGAGCCCATTTCCATATAAAAGTAAAAATCCACACCTCATTAAACCAAAATAATCTTACTATTTCTGCTTCTAAAAAAAAAAAAAATGAGTACAGCTCAGTAGTAATGATCCAAGAAGGCAGGCATGTGAGGAGGCTTGTCTCATACAGTTCATTGTACAACATTCCTGTGATATATAATATGTATATGTATATATATATATATATATATATATAACACAGGCATATATATTATTTCATATAATGCCTTTATTTCTTTTAATATAATACTTACTAAATCCTTTACATTGAAGTGAGTTCAAATTAAACACACTGTACATATTTTGGTTTATATGTTAGAATCCCCAAAGTAAAAATTGTGAGCCCCTTTCCTTTGCAAAATTTCTGAATATTCTATGAAAAACGCCAACCTGAACTTTTTTTAAATCCAAAAATACACTGAAAATACAAACTTGTGCTTTTAAGTAAATTACAAAATATGTTGAATTTTTGAGATAAGGCTTGCTTGGCGGTTAATGACCAATAATTTACAAATACTAAGATACAAGATGGTTTAAGGTTGTGTTTCTAAAATGAAAGAGATGCATCTTTATTTCCTCTGGGGCAACACATCCATCAATACAGGAATATAAAGTCTAAAAATAATATTTTTTAAATTTCTTTTTTTTATTGGCTTTAGTATAAAGCCAGAGTCTGGCCAGACCATGTGCCAGACAGAACCACCGCCAATTCACAAAGTCGCCGCTAGGTGGCGTGGCTACATTTCGAACAAATCAGCGTCTACCTCAATCGTGTGGGTGCGATGCTTCACTGTGAAATCTCCTCCTGAGGGGAAAATCAAATGTAAGCGCGTAGAGCTGAGAGTGATGCTGAAGCCCTCGTTGGAATCAAATCAGATGTTTGGCGAGCGATGTTTTCCCAAATATCATCACCACATCCTGGTGACTGCAGCTCAGCAGCTGCCTCTTTGTTGCCTCAGCCTCCCTGTCAGTCACACGGACGGAGCCTGAACCCGAGTCATCATGCCTGTGAGGGGCGATCCATCCGAGCACCGTGCAGGGCTCCCTGCAGCTCCAGTCATTATAGTGATAATACTGGTCTGACGTCACCGGTGTGAACTCTAACGAGCCAGTGGGGTTGACAGGGCACGCGAATGTCCCTTGGGGAGAATACTATAAATCGAGACGGAGAGCAAAGCCTCAGAGTGGGGGGTCTCTCTCTCTCTCTCTCTCTCTCTCTCTCTCTCCATGTCAGAACCTCCCGAGGAAAAACGCTCTCACCCTCTTTGGAAACATCCAAACCGGCACAGGCGCATTCCTGTACGCGCGTAACCGACCGTACGTGAACGCGTCCAAATAGAGCAGAGCGCGGCGCGCTGGACACTTGAGAGCCTGGAAAGTCAAGTTGTTGTGATATTTTGACTTAGTCTACTCACTCAGAATCATGTTGTACTAATGTCAATGTTCAGTTCTCCGTCGCCTGTACAGCTCCACGTGACCAAACGACTGCTGCACCACCGCCCATACACACTTATGGTTTTATTCTCCTTTTAAAAAGCATTTAATTTAATGTAACAGTATCTATCACGACAGTTTGTGTCAACATGGAGCAAGTGGAACTGAAAAAGTCCTGGGTTTGTGAAGGGGTGTTTTGGGCACAAGCCCATGCTTGTGACAGCATTTTCCTCTGCATCACTTGTCACGTCTCAGATGTTCTGTGGAAATGATGAAGACATTTTTTTTTTTTTTGTGCGCGCAGGACGTGGAGATGGGATCGGCTGACGACGAGGGGAGCAAACTCCACCCAGCGGATAGGATCTCCGGCAGGCGGAGCGGAGGGCAGCTTGCGCCCAAAGGGCTCGGGGCTGGTTGGTCGGGACGCCTGACAAGTCCCGCAGAAAACTTCTGAGGGACAAAGTCCAGCCTGCGCGCGAGGGCGACGGGGTGGAAGTCAAATGAGTGGGAGCGTGCTGGGAAACTCGGGCGCGTCTCATTTGAAAGAAATGCTCCAAAGATGGCGGTGGTGATCGCGACGGGAGTCGCGGCTTCCTCCGGAGTGCCCAAAAGTGGACTTGTGGAGGTTCTGGTGCGCGAGCGGTGGCACAAAGTTTTGGCCAACTTGAGCGAGGAGGCGCTCACGTTGAGCTGCGAGGAGAGCGGCGCCGACGACGATGTCAACTCCAACGGCGTCACCAGCGGGTCCTACCTGGACAACAACAACGCCAACTCCAACAACCGAGCCCAGGCTGTGCGCACCGCGTTCACGGACCTCCCGGAGCGAGTGCCCGAGGCGATCGCCAACAGAAAGCGGTGCGTCAAGGTGACCAAGCAGGAGATCGGGGGGCTCGGGATCAGCATCAAGGGGGGCAAGGAGAACAAAATGCCCATCCTCATCAGCAAGATATTCAAGGGGCTCGCGGCCGACCAGACGCAGGCTCTGTACGTCGGGGACGCCATCCTGTCCGTGAACGGCATGAACCTGCGGGACGCGACGCACGACGAGGCGGTGCAGGCGCTCAAACGGGCCGGGAAGGAGGTGACCCTGGAAGGTAATGCGGGCCGGCCAGGCCGGTGGTAGGTGTGAGGGGATGACCCAAAGTTTCCCTCATCGCCTCACAAGATGAGGTCTGATTTCAGGGAGCCTCGGTGTGTGAGTGTTGGTGCTTGTGCAGCCATACGTTTTGGTTGAAGGATTGTTGTGCATACCTGGGGAGATAAGAGTTGAAGGCGTGTTATGTAACGCTTCTGCCTCAGAACGTCTAAATGACTGGACCCTTTGTCAAGTGGTGCACCAACCATTATCCCAAAATGTTTGCAGCAAACTTCAAACCTAGAGAAATCCAAAATTGTAATCTTAGTCAAGGACCCAAAGGACAGTTTGGGTCGCCTGTTAATGGCGACCCCTGAGTGCATCCCTCAGGGTCATCTGCATATAGTGGCCAGAACTGACTTCTTATACAGTTTGAGTCACATCGTAAGGAGACACGCGGGTTATATTCTGACGGGATTAATGATTTTTTACATCTCTCGTTCGGATCTTAAGTTTAATTGGCTGAACCTTAGGTGTCCTGTGTCTTCTGGACAGTGTTAAAGAAACACCCATTTTGTGATTTTTTTGTTGTTGTGTGTTTTCACCTGATTTAATCACTGGGTCTGTTTGTTTTTGACTTCGAGTTAAAAAAAACCCTCCCGAACAGTCTCGGCTATATCCACACTGACACGTTTTAGTTTTTAAAATGCATCACTTTTGCTTTGTTTCTCACGCCAGCTGTCCACATTACCCTGGAGTTTTTCAAGGCCCTTAAACAGAGATGCTGCTCACTTTGTTTTAGTGTGAAAACTCAGAATCTAGGTTGTTGCTGGACGGGGCAAAACTGGAGACTTTGGAAATGATGACGCACTCACCTATGGTCTGGCTTCCTCACTGGGTCTTATCAGTCACGACCCGACTGGCGGTGGTAAAAGCAACTAATCACGAGCGTCGGTAAATACTAAAACGCTTTTCTGGACAGAGATCGTTTTTGTTTTTAAAACACGTTAGTGTGGACGTGTAACCTCTCTTATGTCCGCCATGGGAACTCTGGACTTTACTGTGCATTGGAGCCTCATCCTTCAGTGAAGGAAACCTGATATGTTGTGAATTCTTGCCTATTTCCAAGACTGATGTTTAGTTTGTATTTTCATGCACAACCCGCAGTAGGTTAAAATCTCTGAATTCTGGTCCTTGAGAGAGTGGGCTGCCGCAAGTTTTCTGATCAGACAAATAGAATAAAGAGCAGCGTGGCTCTGATTGAAAAGCTCTGCTGTAGGATGTGATTTATTTTCTTCATCATCATTTTTCTATCAATGAAAGGAGCTACTGGTTAATGATAAGAGCTGAGAAAAGGAAAGTTAACCTTTTCCCCCTTGCATCAGCTTTTACAAAAAAAATCATATGTAATTTGTTTTCTCATTAATCTACAAAGTCACAGTTTCCATCTCTCTCTGTAATGTAGCTGTCAGAGGTGCCATGTGAGAAACCCATGTTTCAAACTGATATTTACCTCCTCATGCACTTGTCTCTAAGACAGACCATTCACTCACTCGCTCACAGGAGCAGGAGCGGGGCAGCAAAGTTGGTGTTTTGAAGTTGTTTTTAGCCAAAAGTGAAGATGACAATTAGGCTGATGGCAGGAAGGTTCCACTCCGAAGACTTCCTGTGAGGAGCCTTGCTTGAACCAAGATAGTAAGAACAAAGTCTCTCTCTCTCTCTCTCTCTCTCTCTCTCTTTCCTGTATACACACACACACACACACACACACACACACACACACACACACACACACACACACACACACACACACACACACACACACACACGTAAACACGGTGATGAGTGTTCCCAGGGGGACACAGGGGGTTATACTGCAGAGAGAAAAATCAGGTCCCAGCTGTAAACTTACCGAGATAAGAAATAAGGGAAGAAGGGATGTACCACGCAGGAGAGAGAGAGAAAGAAAAAGGAGGGGGTGGAGCTGACGTGCGAATGTGATGGGCAAAATGCTGCGAGGGAGAGAGAGATATACAGCAGGAGACCGAAATAGAAGGAGAGCTAATGAGGGAGGCTAAGAGGCTGATATACAGGTGACGGTACGGGTTAACTGAGGGGCGACACAGTGGTTCAGCACAACTGCACTCCTGCTGGGAAAAGCGGTGAAAGGAAGAGGAAGAATGCAAAATGACAAAAGTGCTTTTTTACGACGGGTTCCACTGATTCACTGATAGCAAACATGGGACTATAAGCTCGTCGACTTTCATCTCAAAATTAAAAGATGTGAGCGGTGAGATGTGAAGCCTAAGAATTCTTTTTTTTTTTTTACTTAGCCACCCTTTAAGATGTGAGAGAAGCAGACTGTGTGTTACTGGTAGGAGATAGTACGAGTCTCCTGGGAGAGGAATGTGAGCCAGTGCAGTGTATATTTCAGCATTGCGTGTAAGTTTGTCTGCGTGTGTGTACAAGAGAGCTTTTGCACAGGTGAGTTTGTAATCGGTCTGTTTTACATTGGCACCGACGAGCCGTCTTGAAACTCATCAGGGAGATGGAGTGAATGAAAAATGTATTGCAACCACTCACTCCCGCCTGATGTAGGCTGTAAGACGGGCAGCAAATTGATGCACTGGTTGGAAACAACAACAACAACAACAACAACAGCAACAGCAAAAAGATGTCCAAATAAATCAGCGGGGGTCCGAGCACCCATGTCAGAGATGCACACACTGTGGTTCTGCTCAGTGGCTCAGTGTGTGGTCGGACGAGCCCCGAGTCAATTCCCTTTTGAGGATCCATCAAGCCTCTGCAGCTGAGTCACAGAGCTCCTGGCAAACACAGCCAGTGGCCCAGTGAAATATGCCTTCAGTTACATTCTAATGGAAAAAGAATAAACCCTACAGTTACACGTCTTATCTTGTTACAGAATAAAGCCCTAAAGATTGTACAGTACACACTAAACTTGACGTTCACCTTTAAGATTTTTTCAGGTGAGCTAACAGGGACGACCTGGACAAAATTGCCATTGTCAATGACATTATCAATGGTTCCGTTTCTGCTTAGGAGTCTCATTAAGACATGACATTCACAATACCAGGACCATGTACCTAAATCACCTAAAGTCCGCCATCATTGTTACATCTGTGAGCATCTGTAAATGAATTTGATGGAACTGCTGCTTCGCTCTGTTGATGTGTCTGATGTCAGATGATGGTGATGATGATGATGCTGCTGCTTGCAGTTATAGCTTTTCAGGTGGGTCCTGGGTAGAACCAAGTCTTTGCAACAGTCAGTTTTGAAAAGAACTGCTCACAGCAGTAGAGTGTCCCAAACAGAGATGCGACCTCCAGTGCGTGTCTCCGCAGAATGGTGGGAAAATCCTCAGGACATAGTTACACTGTATAGAGCTCGAGCAGATGGAGGTCGTAGCTTTGAGCTTGTTGTTGCTTTGCAGCTCTGGCAGGCACATTGGCTGGTTGCACAGCCAATGTGCCTTAGCTTAACAAATATATTTAATTCCTTTTTCTTTTTTTTTCATGTCCTGAAATCTGCCATCAAATTCCTGCAAACTCACCAGCATATTCACATGTCACAGAAAGGCTTTTGTTCTTGCAGAGACGGGAAATGCAGCGATATCCCTTTTCCAGTTTCACTTGCCACAGCATGCGTGGCTCTCAAAGATAACAATTCCTTCCTGGGATCAAATTCGACAGTAATCCTATTTCCACAATAATGTCTAGAGGGGTCGTAAGGTTGGTCAGAAAGAAAGAAAAAAACTTGATCTTTCTTGTAGTGTCCTTCAGTGTTTTTTCAGTATCTTGTAGAAGATCGGTAATCTGCTCTGCAACAGTTCTTAGTTTCGAACAATTTGACTTCATGTTCAGATTTAGCAGCTTTGCAGATTCAACGTGGCTTCACAAATTTCCCTCGTCTGAGGTTTGGGCTTCTTGGCTATTAGCTTGCTCACTACAAAAACTTACCTGCATAACATTATCTGTCAAAAGCGTGTTCTTGTTGGACTTCACCCGGGAGCATTTGTCCTCGCGACTCATCCAGTTCAGCTGCACGTTCCCCAGCTGTAATGATGCCTGAGATTGACCTTTTTTTTCATCGGTGCGACCACGTCCCGATAAAACTAGATGCACTGGGTCGTCTTTTACTTCAGCAAACAAAAAAATAATAATAATGATAATCATTTGTCCATTTTCTTGGAAAGAGCAGCTTTCCACATCTACAGAGGAACACGACTGCAGCCTCCTCATTTCTAGTTGGCAACCAGAGATTTTTCCGCCCTGAAATCACATTTTCTGGCAGTAGACTTAATCAACTGTCCATAATTAAAGTAACGTTATCTCCACAACTCCCAACTCCTTTTTTAAAATATCCAGCTTATGTATTTTGAAACAAGAACCATGTAAATGGAATCGTATCTCAGTGTTTACACCAGTTGCCAAATGGGTAGTTCCTGACCTTGGCCTAATAACCAGCAATAGAAAGGGTTAATACTCCTGCAGGTTGTTTGCCAGTTGCACATAAAGCTCAAGGAGACAAACTCACTGCATCTTTTTTGCTGTTGTGTTTTTGGTTTTGGAAAGTTCAATAAAACTTTTAAAAAAAAGACACAACCCTCCAAAAACTTTACATGCTGAGTATTACTCAAAACTACAACCAAAAAGCACAATGCTTCAACATGGAGGAAATCCAAAGTTTGAAAAAGGCCCGTCGTGTCCAGTTATGGCTGCCAAGCTATGTCAATTTATGTCAATTTCAGGAGCCATGTTGAAATAACTGAGATGCTTTTGGTCAGAATGGATAAGTAGGAATTGTGAGCTGTTGAAACTGGAAATACCGAGGGACCTATTTACGCCAGATGTATTTCCGAGCGAGAGCCAGACAGGTCCAAATAGTCTAAATAAGGAAGCAGAAGAAATCAATAATGAAAAGTCAGAGAAGAACATCTGCCAAACCACAGCAGACAGGACATGAGTCAGCTCTCCTGTTGAACCCTTAACAAGCCGTACCTGTCATCACCTGACATCTGGATGTGTGTGTGTGTGTGTGCGTGTGTGTGGATGAGCATGTGCCGACATGAGCATGTTGATGGGCGTAATCAGATTTACTCAGCAGTGTAGTCTAGGGAAAAAAGATAAGTAGTATGTGTCTGTAGTATGGATGTGTCTATACCAGCTGACTGTTGGTGTCATTAGGGAAGCTATCATCTCCTCCGCTACTGTCTGCGGAGCCTGACTCAGAGCGGATGATGGCGGTGGTGATGATAATAACAACGAGTGGAGTCGCAGTAGCGATTGTTGTGGTGAAGATAATAGAATGAATCATTCATTCCTCTCCTCGGTGGATGTTTATACAGCCACTACAAAAGCGGTGGCTCATCTGTTTTTCCCTGTCAGCTTTGTTTGAGGAAGACAAAAACTCCTTTGCGCCCCCCCCCCCCACACCCACAAGGTGTGATCATTGTGTTCGTTTCGCTCTATTTTTCATCAGATGGTTATCACAGAACTGAACTGTTCGACACTGGAGAAATACTGCAGTTTCACCGTTCAATTAGGAAATTAAAAAATGAAGAAGAAAAAATAAACGCTTCACTGATTTCTCTTGAATCCCTGACATTGTCTATGAGTCAGCAGCATTTCGTTGCGCTCACACTTTCCTTTGGTTGTGGTTTGGAGCAAGTATGGTGGTTTTTGATGCCATATGGAACGTGTTGCACACAGCTGTGTGGTTTGATGATCAGGAAGATAGGAATCATGCCTTTCATTTTTTTCCACATTTATTTTTGCGAGAAGTGTCTTTGTGCCATCACACTTTTGGCCTTGGACAAAGTTGGTTTGCTAATGTTTTGGATTTAAAGATGATGAACTTATACCATGTTTCTCTTATGAACACAGTAATTGACCATTTGTTACTCCCCACCTCAGTTTAAGCCTGTCGATCTTTGCTCTCACATGACGGCAGATTTGCTGTCCACAACTCTTCAAAAATGTAAACAATGCCTCCCTGATTCCCCTTGATTAACATATTAAAGAGTCGGAGATATCACTATTGTAACAGATGTAAACATACTGTGCTGTAGCTACGAGCACTACTCATCTTTCTTTTCCCTTTCTTTGTTTAGAATTCAGTTCTGTACATCTTAACAGATTACATTTGCAGCACATGTACTACCAGACGTATACTGATTCCCTCATTCACATAGCCGCGGTCCCATTTACAGCTAGAACAACACATTATGGTGTTCTGTCTTTTCCCCAAAAGAGAGTGTCAGCTCACTTTTACTGTTTCTTCAGTCAAAGGTTTGTGCCAGCAGTGGGTAAAGTAACTGTTTGACATTGAGTTCAAAGATCAGTGTCACCGTAGTTACTGTTCACTGCTCAGTTAAGAAGATGTTTGAACTCTTTGAGATATTGGTCCAGACTTAACAAAAAGACGGCCCGAGGCTGGATTTGTAAAGGCCCTTTGTGCTGCTGTAGTATCCAGATAACTGCTGGAGTGGAGGCATTCATTCTGCAATCAGAGCAGCCGCTTTATTTTCCCCTGCCTCTTTGCCCTTGTCCGCTCTCTTTCCAACTTAACTTAAAAATGTTAAACCTTCTAATCTTTCTCGCACAGGTTTAATAGTGAGAGGAAGGCTTTTGCTCCTTTCCCCCCCCCAAAATTGGGAGCTTATGGTACAAAGTCCAATGACTTAAGACCTCATCGAATATTGTTAAAACCGTACACGTGTGTGTGTGGGGGTGGGTGTGTGTGTGTGTGTGTGTGTGTGGGGGGGGGGGGGGGGGTATGCTGACGAGTATGACTGAACAAGTGTGTTTTTGTGTATTTTTGTGGTGGAAACTAAACTCTGCTTGCTGCCCTGTCAACACAGCAAACTCTCACACCTAAATAAAGTGCGTCTTATGTCAAACGTGTAAGTAATTGGGGTTCGGTGGAGTTCACAAATCAGCAAACAGCTTTTGAGAGTGGTGAATGGGATTTTTATTGGGCACCTGAACAGCTGGTCTACTGTAATGGTAACCGCCAAATGAGTGGGAGTCACAGTAAAGAAAAAGATTCAGTTGTTTCCTTCCTATGCTTGTCCTCTCTTTGTCTCAAGCGTGAGCCGGAAAAATGCAAAATGAAATCAGACAGACGGTTTTTTTGTGTGACTTATGTAATCACAAGCCAGCTCGAAGCTCGGTCTCAAATGAAGGCAGCTCTAACCTCTGCAAGTTCTTTTAACGTGCCATTGAGGTTATTGCGCGGAGTTGGCTGTCATGTTGCTGTAATGGAATAAAAACATGACCCCGGGGGGGGGAGTGCACATACATTTACTCACTTCCAGTGTAATGATCACATGGACTCCGCCCCATTTATTTTCCCCTCCGCTGGAAACACTTTTCCTGGGCACAGTCAATGAGTTTATATTTCCTCCTTCCAGGCTGTCTTTGTAAATGTTAACGGAAAACAAATGACCCACTAAAAGTTTTGTTTTTTATAATGGCTGTATTTCTTTTCAATTTAGTCAGTTCAGTGAGTGGACTGTGAATGAACAACTACATTGATAAAGACTTGAGAAGATAGACATGTAGAAGGTGCTGTGTGGTGACATAATAGCCGTATCATTTGAAATTCCTCTTGTTTAAGGTCAATCTCCTCTCATCTTTTCTCTACATTACAGGGCAGCAACTGACGCTCGTTTTCATTATTGCTCTGTATGTCAATAATTAAAAAACAGCTTTTAGCCCATGAAATGTTGGAAACAAGGTTTATCACGGTGTCAAAGATCATCAAAAAAACACATTTTTAAACGGCTGTTTTTGTTCTGAATCAACAAACCTAAGAATAAGAATAGATAAAGAAAAAAAAATACTCACATTTGGATCCTGACTCTATAGAATATTATTTTTGCTTGATAAATGACAAATAATCAATTTATAAGATTTGTTTTATTGTTATCATTAGAGGGATTGTTCAGTGCCACTTTCCATTTTCCATCACTTTGTCTTTGTCACACTCCTCATAGTAATACGTGAGGCCTTGTGAAGTCCACAGCCATAATTTATCGTAACTGCAAGAGGTTAATGGGGTGCCGAGAGCCACAGGTTGTGATTTATAGCTCTGCGTCTTGTTTCTCCTGTTGAAATCAGCCCTGCAGCACTAGATGGATGTGCTATACCTGATTGGGTCTTATCCTCCCAACGGTAAGTGTGTTTACATGCTTTCATTAACTTCATGACAAGGTTTGAAGGTGGGAAGATTCATCTTGTTTCAACACTGTTTATGGGCAGTCGCCGATTTACATTGATCGCAGTGATTGGAAGGATGGAGAATCTTTTAAAAAAAATAATTGAGACTTTAAAAAAAAGAACTGTCTGTTATCAGAAACACAAGCAGTTCTGCTGACCAATTACAGTTTGCGTGAGTTTCCCCACGCGGTGCCCTCGTAGCCGCCACAGCCCAGACGTGTGGTTACATTTCTCAGGAGGACGTCGGCTACAGAATAGACTTTGCGGCTGTGGATTAGAGTCCAAGACTCAGGCGAAGGCTGTCGTACCTTACAGAGCCAATTTAGAGTGCTCACATCGCAGAACAGGAGTGAATACAAAAGACCAAACCTTCCCGACAGAACATAATACAAGGGCACGTGGGAGTCACCAGTGTTGTGTCAAAAAAACGATTTCTCTGTCCATTCGTGTTAATCCTCTGACCCTAATCTGAACCTAATCTCTCAGCCATTGTTCACTTTTTTTATTTATTTGCTATGACTCAGTGGGTTATTCTGCTGTGCAATTGGATCACGTTGTCTCTGTGGGTCCTATTGAGGACATCACCCCGTCTCCTCCTCAGTGTTATGTGTCAGCCTGTCATCTCTCTCCTCCACAGGTTGGCGGTTAGGCTTGTTACGCCGTCTCTGGGGTCTATAGTGTTTTCTTCTCAAGAATAGTTCACATGCTGGATTACAAATGCCACCAGCCATATGCCAATTATACGCAGCTCGTACAGTGGGATATGCCAATTAAACATCCGGGCCATACCAGGGATTCAGAACATTCAGGACATAGAGGGTGTGCTAAGCGCCCACTTTTTCCCTCTTCCATCGAAACATGTGTCCTGACTTCTCTTTTCTTATCCCTCGCTCAAACCTGGAAGCATGAGGGATTGAGAATAGTCATAAAGCCTCCACTGATTCAGAGTTTGACTTTTACAAGTAAGGCTTTTTGTTCTTGCTGCTGGGAAAGTTTCCCAGGTCCAGGCCCTGCAGCGTGATCTGCGACCGGGTCTCGAAATATCGAGAGCTCTCATTGTTTTCGGTGCCTTGACTCTCTTCTTCTTCTTCTTCTTCATGCCACAAGTGCCTGCGGCGGCAGAGGCCAGGTTTGAATTGTCGGAAAAAAATACTCACATTTTGTGACATTAACTGAGGTGAAGAGCCGCGCCAGTCTGTTTTGGCCGTTGGCATTTTGACATTTGCTGTGATCATTTTCAAACTGGAAGCGGAGAGGGCCAACGGCCTCATTTGCATATCATTTAATCATACAATAACAGATTGATTTTACTGTGTCATTTAAAAAATCCACTCAGCCTTTCATGCAAAACTGAACCTGTGGACCAGTGGCTTTTGTGAGTTCAAGCATCATTTATATATTTGTATTCCTGGGCAGCTGTGACCGAAGAGGTAGAGGCGGTCGTCCACTAGCCCGAAGGTCGGCGGCTCGATCCCCGCTTCTCCCCAGTCCGCATGCCAATGTGTCCTCGGGCAAGACACTAAATCTGTTAGAAAAAAAAATTGAAAACATTCTGTATCTGAACATCTGTGCTATACTCACATCTTCCCTCTGACCTGTAACAACAAACAGTTTACATATTAGAGCTCATATACATTTGGGTTGTACGTCAATAGATGACTACAAGGTCAAATTTAGTTTCTGCACAAATTCATAGTTAACCTCTGTGTTAAATGATGTTGCAAAAAATGTCCGTGGCCTTGGGTGTAATTTTAATTCTATTATTTTTATTCTTCACAACTTTAAGTGGCAATAAACAAGTTCTGGCTGTAACTTATCATCATGAAGTAAATGTTGTTGTTGACATTTAACAGCAGGTTTAATTCGCAGCACAAAGGAAGTGCATCTGTCGCTGTGCAACCAAAACAGTAGGAAGATAGTGCTTTTGTTTAGTTTTTTGTCCCCTGGTCCCTTTCCCCAGGTAGTGGAACGGCAGAGTTACTGTGAGAACTCAAAGTGCCCTGTTGTTGGTGGAGGCAAAGAAGAGAGTGATAGAAACAAAAGTGAACGACATACTTTCACTTAATGGGGTGAATCCGCCGGGACCAACGCAGGAAAACATAATAGATTTAGTCCACCGGATTTGTCGGGGTAGATAGTCCGACTGTGAGCTCTGGGACTTGACAGACGTCCGGTGAGCATTACTTCTCGTACACAAGAAAGTTACACAGCCAGCCTCCATATTAATATGACTGGCTATTTTTACGCTTTCTCAAAGCAGTCAGTGAGATCTGGGTTTCTAATTCAAACTGTGATTCGTCTGGTTGTTTCATACTTTGGACATACTTTGTGATTCACTGAAAACCAAAACAATGTACATGTCTTCTGTTGGTGGACTTTTAAAAAAAAAAAAAGAGCAGTTAATATCTTCTGTTATGATCAAGGAGTTGAAACACTGTGTGAAAGATTTCCCCGTACGTAAAACAATTTGATGTTTTATACATTTATATTCAGCCAATGCATGTTATCAAACTAACCCCCCTGCCATGGCCAAAAGTGTCTGCAGAACATTTCAATCTCAGAATGTGCTATTTTCACGTCCTTGTTCAAACTATACCATAGCTCGCTGTGCACTGAAAATCACTTTGTCCCCGCTTTCCTACCCAGTCAAGTACATGCGGGAGGCCACGCCGTACGTGAAGAAGGGCTCCCCCGTGTCGGAGATCGGCTGGGAAACCCCCCCTCCTGAGTCCCCGCGCATCGGCAGCCCTCCCATCTCCTCCTCCTCCTCCTCCTCCTCGTCGGACCCTCCGAGCTCCCCTACCCAGCCCTCCCTGTCGCTCCAGGGCGACAGAAGGTGCATACCACTCAAGATGTGTTGTGTAACCCGAGCCATGACCACGCCGGACCCCGAGAACAGGTAGGTGAGAAGCACAGGAGACACACACCCACGCTCGTTTGTTCAGTTATCCCTGTAAGGCACCGACTTCCATTCATTGTGGAACCTTGACTCTAACATTAACCACGACCAATTCATAACTAACATTTACCCACCGCCCCCCCTTAACCTCAGCCAGGAACCATAAGCTCTTTTCAGATATGATCTTTTTTGTTAATTTTTCTGGAGATTTTCTTGCTGCGCTCACTTTTCCGGAAAATTTACTTGGGTAACTGGCGGGAAAAGTTCCAGAGAATGTCCGGGAGCAACATTTGTGCACATTTGTGTTCATACAACCCCTCACGTCAATGGGATTAAATGACAATACAATGTTTAACCTGGAATTTAAATGAACTGTTGATTAAAAAATGGTGATGTTGGCCTGTTTCTACATGTCAGGGGTTGTCTGTGGACTCTATGTCAGTTATCAATATTCTTATTTTAAAAGGTTATCATGGACATTGGTGCACCATGGGAAATGATGGCAACCCCTGCAGAGGGAAAAACATTATTATTATATTTTCTTACACAGAATAATAGTTCAAATTTCAGTCCAACTGTGAGCACGGCACCGATATGAACTTGATGCACTGGATATACAGTATGATGCAATTAGAAAATATGTCACGTGAGCGTAGCGGCAAACCCCAATTAATTTTTAATTTTTTTTTAATCAAAGGTTAACTAATTCTCCTCTGCTGCTCCACTCGACAGTGTGACAGTGAGAGGGTAGAAAAAAAGTCGTCCCCTGGGTCTGCAGCTTCTTCTGATATCCTGAAGGCATCGCTCAACAGTGTTTTCTCCAAAACGTTACGGCCAAATTCCCTTTTTCCTTTAAGACGGGCGTTTGAAGTAGCGCTTAAGGTGATTCTCGGTCGGCGGGGGGTGGTCCGTTGGAGGAGTCTTCAAGTTAATTAGTTGGTGGTATGGCAACGGCCCAATCAAACAGAATCGGAACAGAAAAACAGAAACGATAGTGATTTCTTCCTGCTGCTTTTTTTGGTGTCACACTATGAAAGTGTGCTTTCTATCCTAGTTGTCTCTCCCTCTGTTTTCCTCTCACCATGTTGTTTCCCTTCCCACTTGTCACACTTTTTGTCTTTGCTTTTTTTTCTATTTGGTGTTTTTCAATCTCTTGCTTGTGTTTGCTTTGCGGCTTCTTTTGTCTTCTCCCAGCCACCTGCCTGTCTTTTCTTTTCTTCTCTCTTGTCCACAGTGTTTTCTCTGTTGTCCGTCTGAATCAATACTCTCCCATCTGCATCGCCTTCCCGTCGTTCACTCTCCCTGTCACTCGGTTAATTTTCGCCTTTTTTTCACACACCACCATTCCCTGTGTGTCGGTGTCCTGCTGTTCCTCCACCCTCTGCATGTGTACGATGTAAGAAGTGGGAGAAAGTTGAAACCTCAGCAACTTTCAGAGGTTCACAGGATGGAAGGAACATCAAAGTCAAGTGATAAGACTGACAGCGTTCTCTGTCTTTACAGAAGTTGTTAGATGGTTTGACACTGAAACTAACAAAAAAGAAGAAGTGAATTCTTATGCACACAAGCCAACAACAACAAACACAGAAATGAAAAAGCAGAACATCTTACATGGAAACTGCAGGTTTTCTTTTGTCTTGTTACTGTGCGGCAAAACTTGTTCCATCTACCACCAGAGGAAGAAAAGGATACATTGCTCTAAGCAGATGTAAATGCAATTGTCACATTTCCTTAGTGGCAAATGTGTAAAGTTTTGTCGAGCAAGTTACCGACTGACACGCTCTGTCGTTTGCTTGGGGCGGTGTGAGCACCGTCAAGACTCATCATCAGGTCAGAGATGTGGGTTTTTTTTTTTGGGAAAGAGCATCAAAAATTGAGTATGGCTTGATAAACATGAAAGGGGGAGCTCAGGGCAAAAACTAGCACCAAGGCCCCCGCTGGATTAAAACTCGGCGCCCGGGTTTGCTGAGAATATTAACACCATTCATGCGTGTTTGTGCATCAACTACGGAGGTAGTGACACGAAAACTGGATGCAGGTGGAAACAGCTGGCATCTGCAATGCTCCTTTACCGAAAAGGTTATGTCTCAACAACGCACAAGCGGAAATGTGGTTCAGAGCGATTTCTTCACGAACAGCAGTTCTTGTAACTTCCGAGCACTATGCTGGTTGACAAACAAACAGGCTGTTGATTTTTTTCCACTTCTCTCTGCGTATGGATCAAACGAGCGACATTCATCGATTCAATTAGTGTGCTGTGAAAGCGCAGAGAGAGCGGCCAAGGCTTTGACACCTGGCAGGACCTCGAGATCAGGCAATAAAACAGGATCCACCTCGAGACCTTCTTCACGTCAGCTGACTCCAAACAAAGATGCAGTTTATTATATAACCCCAGACTAATTGCAAGGGGAAAAAAAGGAAATAAAAGTCTAGTGACGCTTGGGCCGTGGGGCCCGGGGACAGTTGCCACGCTTTCCGGGCTGGTAATTCAGCTTTGGCCACACGTGACATCACGAGATGAAACATTCTGCAGCCTGTGGATACAATTTCAACTCCATTTATGAGAATCTTGAAATGAAAAAGCTTTTCAAAATTGACCCAATGACGCTATTTTGTTCAGAAAATGTTCGACATGTACAAGTTTTGATATAGTTCCAAATCTTTTACAGATGCTGGTGAGAATATCATGTGTGCAACTAAGATAAGATAATATTTTATTGAGGCCAATGGGGCTGTAACAGCAGCCCATAGACATAAGAATAGAGTGAAATGGGTCTATATAAAAACAATAAAACACAGATTTACGGAAGAACTAACCGACCAACAAAGTTAAACCATTTTTTTCTGAAAATTGAAATATGCTTTTTTTTTCTTTTTTTTTACAGATCAGCAGTAACATCGAATCATAACTTTCAAAACGCCCACAGAGTGTTCGCTGAAACATTGGCCAGCTCGTTCACAAATCTTGGATGATGTATTAAGAGCACAAGAGGGTTGAACATTCACTTTATTAGCTGCAACTTTGACTTTATCGGTCAGTCGGTTTTACAAGAAGTCTTTTCGCTTCGGACAGATAACAGACGGCCTCGTGCTCCTACAAAGCTTAAGGGCAGCTTCGCAGACTCACACAAAGTCCTCGGCCAAATTGACCTTGACTAGTGAGGGTTTTTTTTTTAATATATGAACTTCCTTCCTTACTCTTGCAGCCAGGACAAATCCCCCTTTGACTCACTAGTAAATATTTAGTAAATGTTCGAATTGGAGGAGACCCAATGTTGAGCGTGGTTTGCGGTGTTTAATCTGTGTCCATGAAGCTGAAAAAGGTGGCGTCACATTGTCATGTTTGCATTAGAAAGATAAATACCTCGGAGCAAAACTAAACCTACTCTCTGTTTTTTCTTATTTTGGTTTCAGAAGTGGAATGGTTCCAAAGGCTCTTAGTTAAGTGACAGTGAAATACTATACTCAGCGCCGTGTTGCATCTCTCTGAGGCTTTCCTCTCCTCATCTCAGCAGATGCTGTTTAAAGTGTTTTAAAGCCTGAAAGGATCGAACAAATGAGGAAAGGTGGAAGAGAAGTTTTTTTTGTGTTGGTTTTTTTTACTCTGGGATAAGGAGAAGTTTTGATTTCGACTGGAATGGCTGAAGAAGTTTCCCTCGACCTAACATAAAGTGTATGTGAGGACATACAGTGCGGCTTTCTGTCATACGAGGGACAGATGACATTTAGAAAAATGACATTGAAGGGAGAAGCGGTGGAGGAGAGAAAGAGACGGAGATATTTACTCCGTCTTAACAGCGAGAGGCAACTGAAAAAGCTCTTGGTTGTAGACATATGCAGTAGGTTGTAGATCATCCAAGGGAGGGTCCTGTGTGGCCTGTCAACACTGGACAAATGCCGTATTTACACACTGATCAGTGTTGGAGGTGTGAGACCAACAGTTCTACTGACGTCAGGCGTAAGCCACAAACAAATAGGAGTTGCACTTCACTTACTTGAAACTCAAGCTGTCCAAGAACTTCACATGGGACCAAGAATCTAGAAAGCAAAGAGTTTAATTCCACATTCATTTCACATTTCAGTTTTTACAAGGTGATTTACCTGTCATTGGGAGGACGATGCCTGTGAATGAGCTGTGAAATGTTTGTGGACCTTGAGGGAACTTTGAGAAGACTTCTCATTTTAGAAAATATGCCTGTTTAGCTGATGGAACCACAATTAAGTCCTAGTTGTTTTGTTCAACCTATAAAACATCTAGTTTCCTAAGTGACATCTTCAAATAACTCATTTCGCCTGACCTACAGTTCAAAACTCAAAGATTAGTTGACCATCAGAATAGCTCGTCATTACTTCTCTGTTGATCGAAGGATTATTTATTAACGCTGAGCGTCATTAGAGTTCAGTGTCGGACTCAGCCCGACAGGATATATTACTGTGCAGCACCGGTGCTTCAACTTTATACTGTAGTTAGCTCCTGTAACATTCCGGAGCAGTACAGACGATAAATAATGGAGCAACAGACGCGCCTTGCATGACCACATACCTTGAATATTTAATTATTAGGGCCTTTTAACGCAAAAAAAAAATGCTTTTAACGCAACTTTCAAGAGAAAATGTTCAAATGTCAAAACATTTACTGTCAGAATTCGGACCCATGATGGACTTGCAGCCGACTAGAATTTTTAAGATTTTAGACTTAAACGCCAGTTTTGCTCTGACTCAAGACTTCATTCATCCAATGAGTAGAAACAGCTCTGGTTGGAGCTCGTCTGCGCTGTGTCTTCCTGTTCTCTGTGACACCCATTCAATAGTGCACAGGGTTTTTTTTATGGAACTGTAATGTATACATAAAGAGTTCATCAAGACAAAAATTTGGAATACAATTATTGCACATTATCTGCATGCTGGAACAGAGCTGCCGAGCTTGAATACATATTTGCTGTACTGTATGAAGCGATAATCCTGTCGGGAACAACTGTCCTTTGATCAAGTCTTCACGCAAGCAGGACGACCAGACGACATTCAAATCCACCTCTTCCTGTCCGTGCGCTGGTTCCCCCAGGCGATTCCCTGTGTCATGTATGCAAGAGATGAGATAACTTAGCCTCAAAGTCACTCCACGCCTTGGCAAGAAAATGGCAGATAAGTTCTGGTATAACGTGAGTCATAACGTGAGTTATACCAGATGTGACACCATCTGTAAAGACCGTCCTCTGCCAAACGTACCTCTGATCTCGGAGCCGGCCCCGGTTCCTCTCCTGCTGCTCGTCCCTGGCCTGTCCCTGATCAACTCTGATCTATTTTGTACCCAGACTAACACACCTAGAACTGATCTAGACGATCTTTCTTGCCTCTGAGGGGATTATGGAGGAGCAGATTCATCACATTCACTCGGGCTCATCAGCTCTGCGGACATGCAAAGAAAGCATGTTCGCAGAGGTGAAAGCATCCTGGGTTTGGAGTATTTTCTTCATTTTTTAAAAACACCGTCACCACCTGGACACCGGAGGGCTGCTAACACGTGCTAGATTGTTTGTTTTTTTGTATCAGAAACAAGCGCTGAAGTTCATTTTAGCTAAATAATTAAGAGTTTGTGTGTCAAAGTTGTGGCCATTGCACCTTTGCTTTAACATACCTGTTCACGGTATTTTTGCCCTTGGTTTTCCTGCACAGACGCGGACACTGACTGTATTGATGCTGCAATATGAAGGAACAGCACACAGCATTATGCTCCGTGAGGGCTGCCACATATACCTTCTTAAAATTCATATTCATTGAGCGCACAATCAAAGAGCCATTCAGTGAGACGGTGAAGCATCCTCAAAGCATTTCCCCCAAGGCCACAAATTCTCCCATATGATATAAGCAGATTAGTTATGGAAATTCAGTGGGAGACTGCTTTGTGTCGTATGGCCCACAGAGGGATGCATTGACTTGAATTAACTGAAATTTCAGTGCACTTCATTGCGTTGTTCTGACCGATTTCCCGTGCTCAAGTGGATGAGACGAATGAGCATCTCTCGGTGCTGAACATTTGGCTTCTCAAACTATGAGTTGAGAGTCGATTTAAGTCCGCCTGACGAGGCTTGCAAGACATTTTCAATATACAAAAAGGAATATTTTCATCTAAGGTTGTGAACTGCAGACATTTTCGAAACCGCTCAATGATAACGGAGAGGTTAAAGCCGTTTGAACTTTTCTTATCTTCTCTTCCAGACAGCTGGAGCTGCACTCCCCTGACGCCAGGCACACTGTGGTGCTGCGCTGCCCCGACCAACCATCTGCCCTGTCCTGGTTCTCTGCCATGCACTCTGTCACATCCACACTGGCACAGGTCGGTCCTTTATTTGTTCGCTTTTTTCCGAATGACTCTTGTCATTAGTGTGACCATCGGAATTAGATATTTCAATGCCCCCCGGGATTCAGCTCCTGCAGAGCTGCTTTGAATTGAATGCTTCCTAAGCGATCCTCCATCCTTAAAACTGTCGTCCTACCACAGCGGGCACTGGCAGAGGTCATCCAGAACACAGCCAGGGTCGGGGTTGGCTGCAAAGAGATACGACACCTGGGATGGCTGTCAGGGAAGGTAGGAGTGTGTGTGTGTGTGTGCGCGCTTCTGTGTGTGTGTGTGTGTGTGTGTGTGTGTGTGTGTGTGTGTGTGTGTGTGTGTGTGTGTGTGTGTGTGTGTGTGTGTGTGTGTGTGTGTGTGTGTGTGTGTGTGTGTGTGTGTGTGTGTGTGTGTGTGTGTGTGTGTGTGTGTGTGTGTGTGTGTGAGACTGTGTGTGTGTGTGTGTGTGAGACTGTGTGTGTGTGTGTGTGTGAGACTGTGTGTGTGTGCGCGTTTGCTTGCACCCTATCTTGAACTTTACTCAAGCCCATTTGTACCTACAGCTCCACTCTCTCTTTCACATTCAGACACGCCTGTGTAAACACACACACACGCACACACACCCCTACTTGTCTTATTTAGTCCTCATGAATTTGAGAGCATTTCTTCCTTCATATGCAGTACAATACTGTTACTTAGCAACATATTCACATTTATTATTTTTATTATTATGTTAAAAGAGCCGACCCTTGACCCTTTAAATCCCACGGTATGATTGGCTGAGGCAGAACTTCAAAGAGCAGCTTAGGATTCCATTGCTGGGCTGCAGATAAGCTCTCATAATGAGAATAGTTATGGAGCATTGTAAAATGAAATACCGGGGTGTGTGTGTGTGCTTGAAGTTAAGAGATTAACTGTGTGTGTGTGTTTCTGAAGGGAAAGCGAGGGGTTTGCTCATTAGGGATAATGGGTGGGCGAGGGGGCACGGCGAAGCAAATGTATTGAGAGCGTACCTGCACCTGCACACCAGCCACCTTTATTTTTAGCTATTCCGAGAGACACAGAAAGAAAAACGGGACTGTATGAGAGAGAAAAAATAATGTTTGCGTACCCAGTCAGGGATTGAGTATACACACAGTCTTTTACATGTTAAACAGACACATAGTCCTCTCTTTGACACAGCATGTGTCCCATAAAGCAACTCACTGGCACACAACCATTGAGGACAATTTCCGTATCTGTGGTAAAACGGCACAGAGCAGGATCGAATCCTGCTGCATCAAATTCATTTAACTTGTGCTCGAGGCAAATTCAAATTGAAATTATTTCAGAATTTTTGTTTTTAAAGTGCTCTTCAAGTAAAAACCAGAACAGCTTCCCAAAGATCTGCTGATGTTATTATAAAAAAAGTACTGCTTGATGCTTGATACTCTGTTATCACTTTAAAGTTTTAACGTCAGACTCCATGTCTCATTATTTGTCTGTCTGTGCCGCAGACGGAGAGTGAGAAGCAGAGCTGGAGGCCGGTGCTGGTGGCAGTGACGGAGAAAGACCTGCTGCTCTACGACAGTCTACCCCGAGGCGCGGAGGCCTGGCAGGGTCCCGCACACGCGTATCCACTTTTAGCAACACGGTGGGTCGACCATCATATATGCAGACTCTCATCCCAAACACACCCTGTATGGTTGTATGATAAAAGATTTTTTTATAAATTTAAAGAAAAACATTTTAAATAAAGTCTATTGTGTTGCTACAGTAATTCATATTTTTGATTTATCATACTGTCAAAAGAAAATTCCACCCCCGATATTGCTACAATATCACATTTTTTAGCTACTTTCCGCTTCTTTGTGCAGCAAATGTTAGCATGCTGACATGGTCAGTATTACCTGCTGAACACGAGCATGTAAGCATTGTCGTTATGAGCATGTTGAGCATTGAAACTGTTCCCATTCTATATTCAAATTCATTTCACCTTGTCTGCTAAGGATTAAGGCTCACTGCTCTTTTTATTCATCTCTTTTTTAAATAATGATCAATATAACAACAGTGAAGAAAATGTCCTTTCTTATAAAAATGTTTTATCATAATAGTGATAAAAGACTCTCATTCCTTCTCCATACTGCATGACAGTGGTGTTGTGTTTCTATTCATTCAGCCTGGTCCACTCGGGTCCTGACCGGGGGTCCCCTCACTCTGGCACCGAGCTGTTCTTCGCCACGCGGACTGGCACACGACTCGGCATCGAGACTCACCTCTTCCGGGCTGAGACGACCAAGGACCTGTCCCTGTGGACCAGACACATAGTCAACGGATGTCACGCCGCCGCTGAGATGATCAGAGAAGTGTCCACGAGTGAGTGCCAGTACATTGCACATGGACATTCGCATTCGGTAACGCAGGCACCTTGTACAAACACACACACACTCGACAGCAACATGCCACTCAAATGCGTGGCTGTGGTAAGAGTGGAAGTGAGCTGTGCAGGTCACTGTGCTGGATTCACTGACGCTTTGTCAGTCGTGTTCCAGCGTGAATCCAGCGCATGAAGCGAAATGCAGCACAAACACAGACTCCCACATCCACTGAGATAGAGAAGGGTTTGTGATATAATTTGACAGCCATATGGACGATGTAGACAAAGCACTTGCTATTTATAGAAAGGAATGCTATGCTGGTGTGTGTGTGTGTGTGTGGCATTGGTTATCGGTCGTCCAGGGAATTCCAGCAGAATACCCCCCCCCCCCCCCCCCCCTCTTCTTTTTTCTCCTCTTTGCCTCTCTACATCTCTAAGCACAAAATGTCCTGGGAACTGCACTTCTCCCCCGAGTCCCCCGCCTCTCTCCATCTTTGATAACACCATGCCAAAAGCTTCACTTCAAACTCCACTTAGATGTGAAGCGGCACGTATCCAGCTGCCAATTCTGCACAACCTCAACGCTACACTTGTCGTCAGCTTTTAGTCGCCACCGAACCCCTTTGTCGAAACTCTCCCAAATCGCGTCTGCACCCACTGATCCAGGCGTAAGTGTGATTAGCAGAGCAAGGCGTCATTCACGTCAGCGGGGCATGATTTGTATTTGACACCCCAATGTGTGGGATAAAAATCCGATTGCGAATGTCACGGTAGTTTGCTGGGAAATGTGAACGTTAGAAGGACATCTTGTTTACTCCCATGACCGAACGCTGTCTAGACTGAATCACGCCGCTCAATATCGATGTGTTGCAGCTTAACAGTAGCAGTGGAATCCACAGATGAAGTTCCCCGGCTGCATAAATTGACATTTTGGCCACTTGGTGACAATGGAAAAAGATGTGAACCCAACACTGACAGATTATCTCCTTCTTACCAAGTTTATATTACAACAGAGTCATGGTTGATTGAAACAAGCCAACATGGGTTCCGCCGTCATTTTTTCCAGAAGTCTCAGTTTCTGTCAATCCAGACTAAAATGCAACCACAAGTCTACATTTAGGGGCTTGCCAATTCATTTGGCACACGTATTTCCCACAGGGGTCAATGTGGATAAGTGAAACTCATTAGGACGCCGGGCGGAAAACAGATTTTTGAAACTAAAACCTATAAGTGTGGATGTGGCCTTAATGTCAGGGGGTTTACCAGACATCCAAGTCAAACTGACGGTAGTGCGTAAAGCCAGCTGATCTACCGATTCACCCTGTAGAAACCACAAACATATAGTCTTAAATGGATCCCACAACTTTTCTGAAACAGATTGATGTCGGCACTAAGCCCTCAGTTTCTTTCTGTGGAAGCTGGGGAGTAATTTACTCTTCCCTGAGAGGGAGTGTGAACTCACACAGCGGTTTTTCAGCAGTTGCCTCTCGATTAGACCTCGATGGCCCTTTCATTTGTGAAACACTCTGATAAATCGTTGCAGTGGTTCATTCACCGTCAAGGCTCATGATAAAGATTTGCTCCGAAGACAGATTAACTCTCAATCACTCACTGGGCAGCAGGCCGTTCTTAGAGGGGTTTTTTTTAAACGGGACATTCAATTATTCGGATCTGAAGTCAAATTTCACCAGCACCCTTCCCGCTGGATTATTATGCCCAAGGTGACTTTTCAGAAGTTATATTGACATTTTGAGTATTTAGCGGGAGAAGGTGAATCGTGTGGTCACAGCATCGAGGGTTTAAAACCCACATGCCTGTCGCTGTGCGTTGCACTTCGCCGTCTTGATAAACGTAACAAAAATCAATCGTTTGATCCTCGGCAGTGATCCACGAGACGGACTGGAAATAAGGAGATTTTGTAAAACATTTAAAACATTGTCAGAAAATATTAAAAAAAGGGCTGTTCTGGAGCTCGCGATCCTTTCACATGCTCCTCTTCATCGGGAGTTCTCATGTTGCTAAACTCCCTTTTCAAAGTGCTAGTTATGTACCTCTATTACAGCAGAAAATGAGCCGCTGCTAATTAGCAATCAAACGTATTAGACACGCCATTGAAGCAGTATTTGTAACAGTGACATTGTTTTGTTTTTTAAAAAAATTGAATCTGCACTCGTCAGCTTATCCGCTTTCTTGCCCAGCGTTATGTTAAAAGATCGACACCACCGGATCGCTATGCTAAGTAAATATGCATCAATAAAATCAAAATATTTTTTTCATCCATTGTCAAGATTGAATTTTGGACCACAGAATACAATCTCCACCTCTTTAAACCTCTGCAGATGTTTTTTCGTGTTAAAAAGGGAGTTGTGTTTTTTCTCCTGTTGGGTTTCTCTGTAATAATGTGAGGTCTCGACCTCACTATGTAAAGTGCCCTGAGATAATGGTATGCCGTGATTTGCCACTATACGAATAAAGTTCCGCCCGTCCTTGTTTCTGGACTTCCACAGTCTTCCTGTTAATGCCGTTGTGGCAGGTGGCAGCTGTAGAGTCTTGGTCTTAGAGGTCGATCGGGTCTCCTTGATGAACAGGTAAACAGCTTAATGACTCGGAGCACTTCAAAAAAAGCAATTTCACCTCGGTGCTTGAGGAAATTTAACCTATTAACCTGCTGTGACACTTGAAGTCGAGCGCTGTGGGATTCAGTTTCAAACAATGAAGTGCTTTGCCCGCTGCTAATATAATTGACCAGTTTAAAACAAAAACGCGACTGTGAAAACCAAGTTTCTGTCCTGTGATAACCTTTTAGCATTGCCACTTGTTGTTATGGCAACGGAGTTAGTTTCTCCCTCCGCTCCCACTGTCTCTCTCATGTCCCGTTTCGTTCATTCAGGCCCTCTCCGTCCCTCAGTGTTGTCACTGATCGGCCCTCATACCCCCCTTCTGTCTCTTCCACTCACCGTCAGGCAGAAAGAAAGGCTTTTGTTGCAGCTTCAAAAGCCCCTTTCTCTCTCTGTGTGTGTGTGTGTGTGTCTGTGTGTGTCTGTGTGTGTGTGTGTGTGTGTGTGTGTCTGTGTGTGTGTGTGTGTGTCTGTGTGTGTGTGTGTGTGTGTGTGTCTGTGTGTGTGTGTCTGTGTGTGTGTGTGTGTGTGTGTGTGTGTGTGTCTGTGTGTCTGTGTGTGTGTGTGTGTGTGTGTGTGTGTGTGTGTGTGTGTGTGTGTGTGTGTGTGTGTGTGTGTGTGTGTGTGTGTGTGTGTGTGTGTGTGTGTGTGTGTGTGTGTGTGTGTGTGTGTGTGTGTGTGTATTCTGGTGGGAAACCCCGCCTGGCCCAGAGATCAAGGCTCTCAGGTAGAAGGGTAGAGTTTCGGGTCTAATTTTCACTCCTGTACACGACAAAGACCCCACACTCTTTGCCCCGTTCGCAACTGTAATGCCATCAGGGAGTCGTTTGTCCGGCCACATTGTTTGTACATCATCACAATATTACACATTACGAGACTCATTTTTCATCATGAATGGGACTTTTCTTCAGGCTTCTGAGGATATTACGCCGTACAGAAGACATTTCTAGCGGAACAGGACTCAGTTGTGGTTGGGCAAGGGGAAATGGGGGCTCTGCTGGACTGGTTCTAACTATTCAGATTCTGCTGGGAGGACTAAAACCCACTTGACATTGATTTCAGCCAATCAATAATACACAAAAAATGTAGCACACAAACAGGAGGAAGAGGTGCAACGGCAAACAGTTTGTTCCTCCTATCACCTGCATGAATTCTAATTGGATGTTGGTAGTCAGGTGGTAGCCTGGCGGCTGATGGTGAAGCATGAAACACTTCATCGCTGTGCCTGAACTGAACCTAAAGCTCCATTTATAATTTTTGTGAGGTTGCCCCCCCCCACCCCCATTGGCATTCTTGATTAAACTGCCTTTTTATTTTACAAGTGTGCCTGCCTGCAATTTGGACTTGGACTTTGTAAACTTCCCTATTCAAGTGCTAATTACCGAACAGCAGTCGGAACTTTTACAGCACCGGCTGCTGATTGGTAGTCAAACTACTTAGACATACCTCCGTGGCCTTGTTATTTTTCTGTGAGAACTCTTTTGTGAAACACAATGTGATGCCCAAAAAAAAAAAAAAAATCGAATCACAATGTCGCACAGTACAGCCGATCCATTCATGCCACTCTGTAGGTGAATTAAAGTCCCAAGAATAATTTGTGAATTGTGTGTTTCATAATCGCCTTTTGATAGAAAGCCGAGCGAGGAAGGGGATTTAGGTTTGTATAGGGCGATTAGCGTGTTTTGACTGACAGGGTAGACGGCGAAACAGCCTGTTGATAGTCAGATAAAAAAAGACTGAAGCAGGCCCATACACACAGAAACACACCCACACACACACACACACACACACTTGAAAACACACATAGAGAGAGACGCCCCACTCTCGTATACATCTCCATTTGTCTTTCACGTATTGTACCTGCAGAATGGAAAATGCATTAACTTTCCCTGCCAGCAAAGAAGCATTACACACACTCTTACTGTCATATGTGCACACATTCAACACTCTCCTCTTCATACATTACACACATTACACACGTTACACACACACACACACACACACACACACACACACACACACACACACACACCCTGCTCAGGCTGTCGGCAAACAATGGAAACAACTACCTGCACGTTCACTGCCTTTTTGTCTCACACACACTCTTGCTGGTAGATCAGATGTCGCCAAGAGAGAGGAGATCATGCTTTGAATGAAGTTCTCAGCCTGTCGGCCTTCATGTCTGCCGGAGGGCACTCTGCCGTCATTGCATTGAAAAAAAAAATACTGAGTGTGTGGAGGAGAAACAAGTTCTTCGCTAAAGCAAAGGAAAGTGATGCGCAAAGTGGGAGAGCAGATAAAGATAGTCCATTCAGCTTTCAGCAAGACGCATGCTGTGAAGAGAGAGCGGGACATGCAGTGCTCAGAAATGTGGTGGAACAGATGAATTACTCTCTGCTTTCAGGGGGATGGTCTCATCATGAAGAGAAGAGTCTGTCACTGAAACTCCTTTGTGTTATCTACAGTATGTGAAGAGATGTGGCACACTGATAACTAATGTATTAATAGCATGTCAGCAGCCGCATTTATGATGGAACACTATTGTCAACAAATTGGTACAACATGTTCTACAGCACTGGGTTACGCTTTCCTACAGTTTATTATGTATATACAGTTTATTATGTATATACCCATGTGTGTGTGTGTGTGTGTGTGTGTGTGTGTGGAGCTGTCCCATTCATTTTTAGGTTTTGGAAACAAACAGTATCAATGGCATTCATATTTTCTATATTTATAAAATAGAAAATTAAAATACTTTAATCATACTGAATCGCCCTGCCCTGCAGTGAGGCCATTAGTCAAGATCAAATGTACAGTACATCCCTCTAAATGTAAAGATGAGATGAGAATTCCCAAGGACATGGATGACATGCAGTTTTGAAGTCTATGATATGCATTTGAAATGGCACTGCTATCTCACATACGTGCTAAATCAATCACGTGTCAACGTAATTATCTATGCACTTCAACAAGGGTTCACATTTCAACTGTATCTAATTCCTGTCATAGTGTTAATGCAGGGAAAGGTGGATTATAACTTGTCAACTATCTTATTTGTGATCAAACTTGATAAGTATCATCTTTGTCTATCATCAGGTTGTCTGTACCGGGGTCGGGAGTGCAGGCTGGTGATTCACTACGAACAGGGCTTCTCTGTGCTGGCTGACCCCAAACTGGCAGACGGGGAGAACGGGGAGGAGGGAGCAGCTCACACTCCCAGCCGGCCCACAGTGCTCCTCTCCTACCCCTACGAAAAATTAAAGATGTCCTCGGATGACGGAGTTCGCATGCTGTCCCTTGACTTTGGAGGGAAGGAGGGGGAGATTGTGAGTGTTTTTTATTTTACTCTTTTTTCATTTACAGAGCTTTATTATGTGTGAAATGATGTTGAGATATTTTTGTTTCAGCGACAACTTAGTTTAATATAAGAAATTTGTGTCGTTGAAATCATGTACATTCACCTGTTTGCCAGTTTTGCCAGTTTTTGCCGCAGCAGTGCCAGAATGCAGTTTGACGTTTTGCAAATCTGGCACAGGACTGACCTGTAATTTGTTTGAATTCATTTTCCTGGCACAGTTCAAAGAAATAGTAATAGCCCTTGTGTTTTCATTTTAAGTTTATCTGAGAAAAATACAAAATAAAATGATTTTTCTTTCGGCTTTTACAAATATATCATGAACTGCACTTTGTAAGTTTTGTTTTAAAAGTTATAATGATTGGTTAAAAAAAAAATACAGTATTGAGTTTACTTGGCCGTGGTCATGTACAACTCACAGTAAATAAGACGTTCATATCCGCTCTCTGGGGGTTGAGAAGGTCCTCTGGGAAATGAAGCGAAACTGGAGTACAAGTGTAGGGAGGCAGGCGGAGGGAGAGCGCTACAGCAGAAAGTAGATTACAGCACTTCGTCACAAAACAACTCGTGTAACAAAAGGAACTTTCCACAAACACGTCCTCACGAGCGTCCAAGAGTTCTTTAAAACGGAACCCGTCACTTACAGTGAGATTTTGAATCCTCTTGCAGCTCACTGTGTTGAAGTCCGGGGGGCTTGTGCTTCAGGTTCCACACTTAAAGTAATCAGGAGCAATTCAAATGTGTGAACAACCAGGCAACAAAAATCATTTCTGTTTTCAAGCTTCACTCTTTAGGCCTCTTGTATCTTCTTTTCTTTTTGATAATGCGGATATGAATATTAATATGGGCGACAGGAGAATGAACTCGAGTCGCTCTTTTGTTGCCCTCCCCTGGTACTAATACAAACTGTTTCTACACAGCAAAACAACATTGATGTTTCATCATTCATGAAGCCACAGCACTGTGATTTACTATATACTGGAAAGCAGAGTGAAAACTAAAATATTTATTCTCGAGGCTTAAGGGGATTTAGAAACTGGAAACTGAGGCGTTTTGTGTCGACGCCGTCGCCTGTGTGCACGACAGTCCGCACACAGCTCTGTTTCAAATCTCTCTCAGATTCATCCATTCATGTCTGACTGCTCAGTTTACGCTGAAGGCAAATACGCAAAGACGTGTGAGCTTTGATTCAAAAGCCTCTGTTGGCCTTCTTCTCAGAACACATTTTGGAGTCTGTGACGTTTCCCAATCCCAGCACAGTCGCGGATGAGGCTTTATAAAAAAAAAAAAAAGCCAAGGTATTTGGCCATCGTCGATGGCACTGGTTCATTAGCTTAACACATTGAAGTCGATGCAGCTCAGCTCATCTCAACTTTACACACAACGGATCGGGCCGATGGGCTCGGCAGACCACACGAAGGAAAGAAATACACACAAAAAAAGGAGAGGAGCAGGAAAAATCTCAGTCATGATAATAATAATAACATTGATAGTAAAGGCACATGGTCACAGAAACACACATATGGACAACACACGCCTACAAAGACTAAAGGAAATGACCTCCGACCCCAGTGTTAAAATAGACTGACTTTACACTAGTTCATGTTGAATGGAGAAGTTAATTCTCCCTACAGGCCTGAGAACAGGATATGAGTCATAATACTGTTGAAATCACCCGCTGTTGATTCAAGCTATGAACAGAGCTTTGTTCACTGTGTGCGTGCGTGCGTGCGTGCGTGCGTGCGTGTGCAGTGCTTAGTTACAGATCAGACCGTCTAATCCTTGCCTCATGGGCAACTATTGATTGTAGAGTTAGTTTTGAATATATATTTGAATGTTTTACGTGCTTTACAAACTCTCTTTTCTCTCTCTCTTCTCTGTCTCCGTCCTGCTTTGCATCATTCTCCTCCATCAACTTTTTGAATTCTGTTGTTCCCCTCTCCTCGCAGCAACTGGACCTCCACTCTTGTCCGAAGCCCATCGTCTTCATCCTCCACTCCTTCCTGTCCGCTAAGATCTCCCGCCTGGGTCTGGTGGCCTGACAGCCTCTCTAAAGGGACATTTTCACCCTCCTTTTGAAAAACGTCCACCTTGTTCCTCCACCTGTCTGCATCCCGCATGCAGCGCACAATGTTAAACTCCTACAGTCGGGGGCCCAAGCTGAGCGAATGTAGCTTATTTCTGGGAAATTTTTTTCTTGGGTCCCCAACTCTGAAATTGAAGAAACACTGGAGAAGCCAATCCAGATTGGTTTTGCATTACTTTCTTTTTTTTTTCTTGTCTTTTTTGACAAACCCTCCCTTTAAGGGCTGCAAGGGCTTGCGTGTTGACTGAAGAACCACAGGAGAAAAAGATGATACCCAGACAGACGGAGAAGATTGGGCATTACTGTCACGTCCGGGATCGGAAGGACTGGACAAGTGCAGCGGGGAGTTGACACGAGTTCACTTTTAATTCAGTCACAATGTAATGGCAACCTGCCTTCCATTTACCATTCATATAATTTATTCACCATTAGCTCCGAAAGGACTTGAATTTCCCTTGTAATTTTTCCTCCACAAACACTTTGGAGAGACAGTTGTCGCGCATTTGTCTTTCTCAGCGTCCCCTGAGATGTCTTGTCTCAGGGGACGCGGTGTCAGTATTCATCATTGAAACCGGGGGCCACCATCGGCGGCACACTTTCCCTCAATGTGACAGCAGATCTGAATTCAAATGGTCTCAGTATTCTTCTAAAAGGCTGCCCGCGGTGACCATCTGGTGGCGCTTCTGTGTTTGACTGATTTGACAGCGATGTCAGCTCTAATGACTTCAAGTAATGAAAAAAATGGTTTCAGTTACTTGAGCTGTAATTTACTCGAATGTTCTATTTCTCCTTTGTCACATGTTAATTGTCCGTCCCATTTTATCACTCAAAAAACATGAGAAGCTCATATCCAACTGGTAATTAGGTTGAGAATAATGCTGCTACGGCGATTTGGTCCTCGACATTGAGGAACCAGGTGGCATTTAATTTTTTTTTCTGTACATGCAATTTCATTTTCCACAGAAAGACTACTATTACATATAAATGGAGGTTATATATAAGGATATATATATATATATATATATATATATATATATATATGATTCATTCATTCTTAATAGTGCTCATTAAATATAACACAGACACAACAGGGTAGCTACTGTATCAGTGTTCATTTTTAGCTTTAGAAACATCGGTCCAGAGTCGAAAAAGTCCAACACGCCACCCTGGTATTAACCTTCTCACCTAATCTAATCTCAGTAAGGAAGCTAATGTATCAACTGAAATCCTTCCAGTGACCTCTCTGAATGGCTGACCAACTCTGACAAACCACAGTCATGTTCTTCCCTCTTCCAGCAAATATCTGTCGTGAGCAATTGCAGTAAATCTTCAATATTCATTTTGTAAACTGAAACTGAATCAAATGGTGCCACAATCACTAAATGAAGTATTATTTATCTCTCATCACGGAAAGGTAGCCATCGTAGTAGTCTTCAATCCACATTTCGTCCTGCAGCATCCGATGTGGTTCATCATTTTATTTCTTCATTTTTAATTTTGTTTATGTTATGCAGCAGACCAGATCTGTATACTTCACTGTGTCTGACGTGGCCTGCTGCCAGGGCTTTTACCTGTGCCTTCAGATGACTGAGGAGAAAAAAGGAAAAAATTGTGAATTTTGGAAGATAATAATGGAGATTACAGGATTAAATGTGGAGTCGGAGCAACAGTGGGACTTCTATGATTGCTGCATTGGTTAGGGCTCAATCAGCCTCCTTCATCATAGCACACTTCCAGTGACCATTCACTCACACACACACACACACACACACACACACACACACCACACCCCACCCCACCCCACCACACCACACCACACCACACCACACACACACACACACACACACACACACACACACACACACACACACACACACACACACACACACACACACACACACACACACACACACACACACACACACACACACACACACACACACACACACACACACACACACACACACACACACACCACCACACCACACCACACCACACACACACTGTGAACAATGATCGACACATAATCCTACCACACTGTAGAAGAAACGCAATCAGTTCTGTTGATACTCAAAGATAGTGGCGGCATTGTAACACACGGAGAATCCTTCCTGACGACCTCAAGTGGAGGGAGAAGCGCTCTGAGCGACGGCTGCTTTGATGTGTAGAATACTCTGATGCCTTTGGCAGCTACTGTACTGTCACTCAGAATGATAAAGTTTAGTTTTGAACTCCGATTGTGCACATAAATCATGTATTTGACAAAAAGTGACACGATGAGTCTGTTTTTTTTTTATTGTCTTCAGTGGTGATTTATTCATTGCTCTTCAGCAGCAGATACGCAGCAACAGCAGCGGACGGGAACAAGCCCTGCGGGAAGAATTCCACTTTTACTCCAATCGTATTAAAATGTAAATGGCATCCACAATTTGTTTTTTAATGATACTGCTTCTAAGTTATTTTTATGTTATACGTAGGATATTAGACTATTCCCTTTTTTCCCCGTTCAGAACTGAACAACAAGTCGTCAAGCGAGCTGCAAGAAACATTAATTATCTGCCGTGCGACAAAAACAGGCAGTATTTTCATTTTGAGGAGAGTTTAGATGAAAGGTTGTGAACTAATTTACTGCTCGTTAGTGTCAGTTCAGATTGATTTGGATGTGTTTTATTGATCAGCTCAGAAAAGAAGCACTCATTTGTCTTAGCTGAAGAGCTTGAGAGTAATTGAGTCGTAGGCAGTGCTTACCACAATCGTAACTCTTGACATTGTTTTACTTGTCTCTTAGGTAATGAGCTGGCGTCCTCAGTCTCTCTTATAAACACACACACACACACACATGCGCACAGATGGAAGGAAACACCCCAACTCCTGACTGTATTCATGAGCTGACGTAGTTTACGTAGTAGTTTAAATTTCTTTGAAATTAGAAATATATTTATAATTTTAAATTGAGTTAAAACTAAATATCTGTGTAAAAGAAGCTACAATCAAGTCTACCCTCTGTGGCCCTTTAGCTCCGGTGTTCAGGTCTCCGGAGGGAATGTGACATGGCTGCAGCAAATCAATCATCACAGCTTCATGCACTCTTCCCATCACTCATTGTGTCCCAGATTATAGAATTAAAAAAAGCATTTGTGTATCCCAGACAGTTATGCTGTGAATGTTAATCGTTGCGGTGTATCCTGGGATGTGTGGGTCTGCGACTCTATGACACAAATACCCACACGTAACCTATGACGGGGAAGCACTGTGCCCTTCCTCCCTAACATACGGAAACACAGACAACCAGTCTCAGGGAAACGGAGGGTAAAAGAGATGTGGGGTGAGGAAGGGGTGTGTGCATGCGTGTGTGAGACAGTACCCCTGCATGCACCCCATCCCACTCACTCACTCATTTATTCACTCACTCACTCATCTTGTTAATCCGCGCAGAGAAGCACAGCGATGTGTAAATGTGTAATAAATGTATATTTGTGAGTATGGCCTGCTGTCGTGAAAATAGTGCCGGCGGGAGTTGAGGCGGTCGTCGTCTCTATGTTTAGTTTAAACACCACAGGAGCCGTTTGTCATTCCAAGATTATTTGATCAGCAGAGCAGGATTTCAAATTGGGGCCTCTTCTTGTCACAGGATACCAACTGATGAACACGGACCAGGGAGACAACGAAAGAGAGGGACCACTTACGCCAGCGATGACAAAGTAAAGAAAATCATTACAGTCCCAGAGAAAGTGGTGTGGTTATTTGTAAAGGAGACGATGTATCACACTTTGAACTGAGCGCTGACTCTCGTGATCCACCAGCGTGATGTAGTTGTACGTCTCCATCAGTTTTGTGGATCGCAATCGTTTTTCGGGGCATCGAGGGCTGTGGCCACCTGCAAACCACCACCACCAACAACAACTGCATTCATGCACCACTCTTGTCAAGAAAGGTTTTACGATGTGAAACTAAATTCGAAGCGAATATCAACGTTCGAAAAAACAAAATAACAGAAATAAGAGACAACCATAAGATAACATAACAACAAAGTTGGGAAAAACAATTGAGGGGTGGGGACTCCCTCAGGGGCTGTGTCACCAAATAGGTGGAGGAGGTGCGAGAGGATTTCCAGAAATCAAACAATAGAAAAATAATTAGAAAAATACCATATTTCAGCTGTAATTGTTACAAACGTTAATACTAGTTGTTAAATTTGAAATAAAACAACGTCCTTTTCCTCACATGACCCCTGAGGTGATCATGAGAGATGAGCGACAGCATCAGCAGCACCACAGGAAACATTCAGACATGTGCATGTACAGTATGTGACCCTTTTGCGGCCTCGCTCAAATCAATATCCCTTGTACAGTGTGATTCATCCACCTCTGGGGATAACGGGCTTCACAAGTCACTACATTATTCCATTATTCATATCTCGTCCTTTTCTTTCATCATCTCTCCCTGGAACGAGAACCTCCCTCGACCACAAATAACATATATTTTATCGGTTGCAACAAGCAGCAGCAACAACAGATGGCCTGCTCATTTAATCTCTGCTGTCTGCATTTAATGGGCCCAGAGAAGATGCTGGTAAATCAGTTAGGGTCCGGGGATTAAAACTGATGAGAAGAAACACAATGTCTGCAGATTTTTTTTCTTCTCCCCTTTTCTTTGAGAATTAGTCGTTCCGCAGAAATCCTTCGGCAAACCTGACGTGTGTACAACGCTGTCGTACCACAGTAACACAAGTTTGAGAAGGTCTCCATACTAGGGAGTTTAGGTGAGTTTACCCTTATCTTATTATACAAAGAGCTAGTGATAAGTGGCACTGTTTGTCGTCTCCCCCCTCTGCACAGTCACGTCGTATTTTCCTTTTGTGGTCATTTTTCTTCTGAGGCTCCTGTGTGTGACGCAGATGCACGAGGAACAGTGTAACTGCATTATCTCTCCTGTTGGACCACCGTCATACAACCAACACATGGAGATAAACGCTTTCATAAACACCCTCCCCAACGCTCTGCGGTGCTCTCACACACACTCTGTCTGTTTCCCCCCCAGAAACACATTCACACTCCAGATGTCAGGTTATGCTGCTTCCATTATCCTTTCAAACGAGTATCCACACTGTGGAGAAAAAACACACTATATGTGGATAGTCAAACAATCAGGTGAACAGAAAGTACTCATCAAAACCGCAGATGATCTGTCATATTGAAACAGCGATTTGCACTAATCTGCACTATCAGTGGAAATCAGCGCCACATAATGTGCTGCACGGCTCGTGGCTTTGTTTTCACCGTCTGCATAACAGCTCCCATTCAGATCGGGTTTTTCGCTGTCAGTGCTGATGATGCGATACGTTTCTTATAGAGAGAAACACACACACACACACACACACACACACACACACACACACACACACACACACACACACACACACACACACACACACACACACACACACACACACACACACACACACACACACACACACACACACACACACACACACACACACACACACACACACACACACACACACACACAGACACACACACACACACACAGACACACACACACACACACACAGCCGACTCCGGCCTAGATCGGGAAGTCAAACGGGGCACACAAAAAAGACTCGAGAACACTTTATTGTGTTACAGATTAAATATGAAACAAAAATAAAATATGTACACATTTATATAAATAAAGTCTTAAAATTATTATTGTAGCTAGAAACAAAATGAACAAGTGGGGAAGGTTGTAAAATTCCTGTAAAACCCCCTTTGTGCCCTCTGGAGCGTCGACAAAAATAAAAGCAAAAAAATCTGAATACATTAAAAGAAATACATGTACAGCGAAAGTATCCCCTTATTGAGCCAATCAAATAAATTTGAACAAAAGGAATATAGTTTTAAAAACAGATTATATTCACAAATTTAAAACCAATAGAAATTCTTAAACCTAAGAAGAAAACCCCCCAAAAGAACAGAAATTCAGTTGACCTAGCAGAATTTTCCAAAGATTTTAAAGGAATTTTTTTTTCCCCCACTAATTCTTCAAGGCCATCCTTCACTTCCCTGAGGTCTTCTCCAGCACCCAGTCGATGACCTTCAGCGACAAAAAAATATGATTTTTAAAGTGTGACTTCAGAGGGCTCATATTTGGGACACGTGGGGGAACCACTGTGTGTTCGTTAACGTTTACCTGTTTGACGTTGCTGCCGGCTGCCTTCTTCATCTCGTCGTGCAGGCCGCGAGATGTCTTGAGATCCTGGGATCAGACAACAGAAGATCACTCAAAACTGAAACAGTGAGGAGTGTTCATCCCGAGGTTTACATCAGACAGACTCGAGACATTGGAAGTCACAAGCCGACTCATTTTAACTGGGGGAAGTATTTACTTTACAGTAGGTATGAGGCAAGAGTTCAGTGTGTATGATGTCCTAGTCAGTCTGGCAAACAGTTCACACACAGGTTCTGTACTAAAGTACAATTTAAAGATACTTTCATAGGTTTGTTTCTCCTACTTTATACATTTATTTACATTTCTCAGGGAGTGTACTTTTACTCTCTTCTATTTTTGCTCCACTAAATCTTTCTATTTTCATATATTTGTTTTTATTGAATAGTTTATTGCTCTTGTATTTAAGGTTCCTGTCTTCATCTTTCTCCTTAAAGGTCAAAGGTCAAGGTCACAGTATAAATATTTTGACTCCCATAACTTGGGAAGTTTGGGCTTTTATTTTCTGGCTTTTTTCTTTTTAAATCCCTGTCAACTGAACAAAACCAAAGACCTTTCCAGACACCTGCTGGTACATGCTGAGAAGTTCTAATAAAACAAAAAGAAAGAGCTCGCAAAATATTATCTAAATAAGAAAAATTACATTTATACGAATACAAGAAACATCATAATTGCTCCTGAACTACCAAACTGTGTAAATTGAAGGAAATAAGCTTCACTTTGAAGAAATATACCATCAAAATACATGCTGATGAATCAGTAACAACACAATTAGAAAATCTATATTCTAATACTCTGAAATGGGGTTTTCAGAGTATTTTTTTTTATTCCGTCCGGTAAGGGCAGTGTTTATATTTTTTACATCTTATCAAATGAAAATATGCGATTGGGAATTAAAAAGATGCACAAAAGAAATTGGATGAAATGTGGGTTTTGGAGAAATGGTTTGTTGTGACAATCCATAACAAAACACGTGTGTTCAAAACTGCAGTACATGTGCTGGATGCATAGAGACATACAGTACAAACAAGCTGTCATATAAAGAACACAGCCGACTGTGTGCCGACAATAAAATAACAAACCTTGAGGTAGAATTTGGAGATATCAAACAGTCTTTTGCGGCAGGCCTCAAAGCACTCATGCTCGGCATTGATCCCATGGTGTTTTAGCGCTTTAACTACTACCTCCTGCAACATCTGACACACAAAAGACAAGACACACACGTTTATATAAGCACAACAATGAAAACATGAAATCTAGTTCTGTTTATTTCCCAAACCACCGAACAGTAAACCGGTTCAGAGGAACTAATTTTAGCAGGGCTCTCTTTTTTTTCCTTTAAAAGCAAAGGTGTCAAAATGTCTTGACTTTGGGGGAATGCCCTTGAACAGAATCGCACGTATTTACATTCAGAGTGTGCGCTTGGAGGTACAAACATACAAATATTTCACTGGTGGCGTTGACAGGGAAAACACATTCCTGGAATAAACAGATCCACCATTAATCTTGTCACAGCAACTGTTCTGGGGAAACTATAAATTATCGTGAGGAATCACTGGTGCCATTCAGTCTCACGAGGGGCAGAGAGGCGGCTTTTAATCTCCGGCCTGAATAAACTGCTGTCGTTATTTCTGAAAAGGGCTAAATGTTCTTTCCTCTACTGGAGTTCAGATGATAAGCCTGTTTGCATAGTAATCGGAAATCAGAACGAGTCAAGGTTGGGATGCAGATTGTGAGCTGTGCGGGGGACGATGTGGAATAGTATGTAGGGGTATGTGTGTGTGTGTGTGGGCAGGCAGCAGGTGATTTGGTAATAGTGCTTCTGTCACAACATTATGATGCAAACCACACATCCAAAATGATCACATGCAAAACATTTATCTTTGGTGGAGCTCTTGGAAAAACACTCATCTGTCAACAAAAGACTGTGTGTGTGTGTGTGTGTGTGTGTGTGTGTGTGCGTGCGTGCGCATGTTTTGTTGTGCGCCTGTCTGCCACGGTGTCGGTCAGGGCGTGAGTGTGTTTTGTTGTGTATCTGTTGACCAGTGTGTCATTCAGTGTGTGCTCTCATGTGTGTGTGCCAGTGTAAGGTTGGTGGTGAGCGAGGGAATTGCACATTCAGTTGTCATCAGTTTTTAGGTTTTAGTAGAAAGATTAAAATAATATCTTTAGTAATTATTTGTTTGAAAAACATGAATATACAGGAAAACTATGGTTTGTTGAGCCTTTTTTATATCTCCTGCCTTTGCGCCTGTCAGTTTTACTAATATAATATAATTGCTTAGATGTTTGTTGAGTGCAGAACCATCAATACAAGTGATGAGACGGTAACAAAACTGCCTGCAAATTCTCTTTCCATTATTATTAACCATTAACTGTGGTTTTCAGAGGGCAAGTTGAACACAGCAAGCCATTTTGTGTAATTAACATTAATCATGCTAAATAATAGATAATTTGAGGTGAGGACGTTCTTAAAATTCAGTTTTGATATGGGGGGCGACCAGATAGCTGAATGGTTAGGGTGCATACGCCTCTCTGTTCACTGTGTCTATATCAAACGAAGGCAAAGAACCAAAATATAAACAAGAAAACCTCGGGACCCTCTTAAAGAATGAATGTGTTTACAAAAAAAACCCACGATAACTGCATGTTTGGTAATTACATTAATGTAAAATGTCCCCCAACAGGAACACCCACTCACCCTGTTGTGTTTCTGGGAACGTGACTCTTTGGCAGCTTTGTCCTCTGGTGGCACATGATGCGTCTTCTGCTGCTGAGGTATAAGTTTGTCAGCAGACAGAAGAGTCGCCAAACCTGTGGAGTCACGTCAAGACAATGGACAAAGAGGCAAAGAGGCAAGACAATGGACAAAGAGGCATGTACCCCTTTCTTTGCTGATGCAAAGAAAGGGGTACATGATCAAAACGATAACGTGATCAATAACGTCAAATTCTGATTCAGATAAAACAATGTGGTGGGGAAAACAATACAGGAAAGGGTCACTACAGTCAGTGCACACACAATTTTTATTTTTACATAATTATCCCAGTAGACCAGGTGTGTTCAGAGTTTGTCTCCCTCACTCTCCCGTTTTCTTTTTTTTGCATCCGTCACCCTTATCATTTTTATTGGTACACGGTGACCTCAAGTAAATCCCAGCACGTCTACGGCCAACATCGAGCTGAACAGCAATCGAGTCACGCAGAGTAAATGAAAACACCTGCGTGAAGGTGCAGGGCCTGTTCAAGTCTTTACGAGTCTTCAACAGTTTTCAGCCTCGTAAATGTAAGGGTCGTGCAGTAAAAAACGGAATAGGTTTTGTTTTTTTACAGCAGACGTTTTGATTTGTCGCAATCGGAAAAGCACAGATGTTACTAATAACAATCACAATGACGCCATTCTGTTCGCGGCGGAGTGATGATTCGACCCCTGACTTTATTGGTGCTTTTCGGATGCTATAATCACAACTCTGCTGCTGCAGATGCTGATTTTGTAGTTCCCCCAAGTATAAGGTTTTGGAATTACTCCCATGTGTGTAATTTATCTGACACGCAGCAAACTTACACATCAGTTTTATTTCTTCGTGTTATGCAAATGGTATTTCTTAAATAGTCCTATCATAAAACCTTATGTGATGGCATGATTTTTTCCCGTGTTAGGTCGAGTAGTTTTGTTATACCTGAGGTGGTCCGTGTCCTTGTGGCAGAAGAGCAAGGAGCACCGATGGGGGTAGATGTGGACTGGGATCTGCTCGGCTGTTGTCTGAGACACCTGATGGCGGAGTGTGTCCCACTGCTGCCACTGCTCTGAGAACAGAGGGAGTCACTGCTCTCCGACTTCACCAGCCTAGACACAAACACAGTCAAACTTACCAACAATTCAGTTATGGCATTAATTACATGTACACGACTATGCAGAGATTTAAAAAAAAACATCCTTCCACTTCCACGCTTCTTAATTCTTCTTAAGCCCTCTCCCTTATTCATCACGTTAAACATCAACAACATACACCATCACCGTACCTCTTGCGAGGATAACCCCCAACAACGTCCGTGTCCCAGGACCTGCGTTTGAGTCGAGCTACGTCGGCGTTCTGCAGAGTCTCTCCGTCCGGCACGCTTCCTGGTTCTGACATCACGGCAGGGGAGGGGGCGGGACTGAGGGCGAAGGGGAGGGCACACGGCTCTTTGGAGCAGGTGGTTTGCGTCTCATGCCGAATGAGACGGGACTGGAGCCGCATGAAGGCCTGGTCACGATCCAAGGAGTGCTGGTTGTCCAGGCAGAACCTAAAAGAACAAATAAAATCTGTATAATTGGAATGATAATATCAATAATAAATACCGAAACAATTGAGACTGACGTGGCTTCTATTTACAGGCCAAGCTCCTACTGATCACAGTTGTTCTGGAAAATACTGTGGTTAAACAGTCGACTTTATAGGAACTCACTCGATGCCGTGGTAATGCGAGGCTGCGGCCTTGCTGAAGGGCATCGCGCTGACTCTCCTTGGGGAGAGGTGCGGTGACAACTGAAACACATTATTACTGAACAGAGAGAGAGAGAGAGAGATAGAGGCGGAAGACGGACAGAGTGGTGGTGGGGGACAGAGAGAAAGATGGAGAGAAAAATAACTTAATTGTTTATCAAAGAAAATATTTTGTCCTGCCTCTCGATTTATTACTCTCTACATTATTTCGTAGCATTATTTAACATAATTCTGTTATTGTGGATTAATGTTTTTTTTATTTCCTTAATACCCAACTCAATCATTTTCCTGGGAAGGTTGTAAGCTTGCAGATAAAGGCTAATGATCGTAATCAAATCCCCATTACGGCCTCATTAAATTTTTGTCATTCAGACACATTTTTAGAAACAAACTCATAAAACCACATTGATGCTGTTTACCTGACTGCAGTTTGTAAATATTCATGTGTGAATGTGAAAATGTTGTGAATATCTCTCTGTACCGAGTCACTTCATCAGTCTGGCTATGATCCTGTTCTTGTGCATGCGGCTTCCTCTGTCAAGGATTTTCTATTTATGTCGCCTGATCGAAGGCCTGGTTACAAATGTGGATCTAATTTAAAAATTCAGTTAATGCAGCCAGCTGTTAACTTTAGTCTGATGTCAAGGTGCTCGTCAGCATGGAGCCAGAGAAGAAGAATGAACCTACCCTCTGTTGATAGCCAGTGGTTGTAGCTCCCCAGTGGGCAAACCATCAGGTGTGAAGTGTTTAAGAAGCTCTTTGGCATCGAGGAGAGCGCAGGAGGCCTTTTGACCATCTTTAGGACCCAGCAGGCTGTCACTGGAGCCCGGACCTAACAGTCCAAATCTGAAACACAATCAGTCAGGATCACATGCATTATTAATTAAGACTCTATCCGGGGCAGAAATGGCCAAACAACGACATTAGCCCACTCACCTCCTCTTCTGTCGTCTCCTCTGCAGGTTCTCTATGTTGTGGAGGACGCTCCTCTCGGGCCAGTCAGAGGGCTGGTGGGAAACAGTCTGAAAAACTACAATGGCAAAACAACAAGGCTTTTAGTCAGACAGAATTAGATGCAGCCTGCATTCGACAAGAATGTGTGTTGTGAGCGATACAAGCAGCATAAAACATTCTGTGAGTGCAGTGCTGTGACTATATGACTAGTAGTTACTAGATAACTTCAGTCAGAGGGCATTTCATATTGTAAAACACTGTGTACACTGTGCACCCAATTCCTTTAACACTGAATGAGCCCTCTAGTTGTCATGATGTGTTGATTCAACCTATAACATTTGTATACGTTTTGGTTTCGATTAAATCATCAGCTGGAGCTCACAGTAGTTGATGTAATGAAAGAGAAGTTGCTGCTAGGTAAAAGAACAATCGGGAAACCACCAAGCTCGTTTTAAGCATTTGTACCAGCAACAGCAGAGTAGCAAAAAACCTACAGTGCCCCATCTATCCATGTACCAAATACTGTAAGGCATCATGCACTGTATGATGAATTGCTGTGAACCCAGCTTTCACTTGAGCCAGGTCAACATGCTGCACTCTTGGCAGACGGCAAACTGATCAGGGAAAAATCTCTACACCGTTCTTGTATTTGGGCAGGAAGATTGTATGTAATGTCCATGTCATAGGAGACATGTGATAAATGTGTTTGCAGCAGGTTCCCCGACGAGATGAGAGTGTTTCCTGCACGTTAATGGCCCGAGGCGAAAGTATATTATATTAAGAGACTGACGCTCTCCACCGGCAATTTGACAGCCCACACAAAGCTATTCTCACCTTTAGGCGATTCAGATACAGAAATTCAAGACGTGCCTTATGGATAAGAGAAGCTGTTTAATGCTGTAAATTAAATCTATAGACCAGAGGGTGTGCACGAATTACAGCAAAAAACAAAACAACAACAACCTAATTTGCATTTATCTGACTTTGCTCTTTTGCCTCTACTTATAGACCTAAAGTACTGTTTATCATTTGTTTGAGGTTGTGGACGGCTCATACATATAAGTTGAGAACATGAAACACATAATGTGGAGTGTTTTAGAAAATGGCAGTTGTGCTGCTAAAGACACATTTCTATTCTAATACTATTACACTGGATTGGACGATGCCTGAATCCTGTAGCACAAATGACACAATATTATGATGAACAATGTTGTGCTCCGAAAAAAAATACTTGGCAAATAATGTCACAACATTTATGACATAAAAAAACGCCAGGGCTATTAGCCCCGAAGCTACACTTTTAAAAGCGGCTCCGCCCACACTGTGCACTTGTAGCTGCAGGCCTAGGACTCGTTTTATTGCCAACAATTCATCTGCATATTATTCGCTGGCATTGTTTCCTGAAAATGTCATCCAATGAATGTGTATGTGGTGAAATCTGATCCACTGCTGTTTAATAACGATTTATGGGCTCGTTGGAATATGTGTTTTGGCAAATGTGTGAATAAACATCAGTTGTCTTGATGTCGTATTGTGGATTTTTTGCAACAGCGTAGTAAGATATGTATTATAAATACTTTATATATATATATATAATAATGTTCAATCTGTGTATATCTTTAGATTGGCCCAGTTATCAGGGGGACAATTAACATTTGTAAATCCCCTTAATTGCGACAATGAGCTTTATCTATGTAACTATCATCATACACATCCCCTGTATCATATGATCAGGGCTCCCTGTGATCTAACATGACATGGTACGTCACACAGCAACATTTAGGTTAATATACATTTTCAGCAGGTGGCCACAAACTGACGGTGAAATAATTACAGGTGGCATTCAAGAGTCTCGGCCTAAACACGTCTGGTCTCATCTACAATAATTGCGTCATCATTGCGGTGTGTCACCATGAAAAGTGAAAGTATTTTCACTCGAAACACCCAGATCTTTACCAAATTTCGAAAGTTATAAGGAGAGTCCCACCCTGAAGAAATGTACAAGCCAATTTTGAATCATAGTGGTACAGGTAGCACCACCTACTGGCACCAGGAAGTTGTAGGCTGTGTAACTTTACTTTGTTCAGACATTGCTCAACTTGAGTCAGATAACTCGTTAGACGTTGATGATGGAATATTGGAAGGCGGTGTCTTGCTGCCCTTTCGTCCATCTCTAGTTGAAATGTTACACAGCGTATTTAACAACAAGTGCATGATACATTCACACAATAGAACAGTCTGCTCCCTCGAGCCGAATTCTAAAGAAAAGTTCTGAATCGTGTCGCTCTGCGGTAACAGCACAGCTTCTGTACGAGGGCCCTTCAATGCTACTTGCAGCTTCCATTTTTTTGTCTCTTTCGTCTTCCGCACCTGAGTTTTTGGCAATCTCCTGCTCGTCTGTCAGACAGGTGGCAGCAGAGGGCAGTGTGGAGTCAATCACACGCAGGTACTGCTCCCGAGCCAGACTCAGAATGAGCTTCAAGTCATTGATGGGTATTGAGGACGACGCCGACTCTTCTTCTTTTTGTCCTGGAGACACAAACAGAGGCTGGTTGTTGTTGGTTTTTTTCTATTTGGTAACATTTTGGATTTTGTGTAAGGCTCAAGGGCCAACTTACAACTGGTGAAAGATTTGGCATCAGTGTTAATCTTACATAATACTAAAAGTATAGGGTGGGGATTAATGCTCCTCAAAAACAGGATTTTTTTTTAAAGCAGAACTGGGTAATTACACAACATTAGCCTCACATGATAGAAATGCCTCGGGCTGTTGTGACATCACAAGGGGCAAAGGTGGCCAGTTGAAATGATCTCAAACTTGTTAAAGCCAATGCAGAGTGGCATGACTATAACGGAGCAATAACAATCAGTGTCTAATGTTTTATTCTGAAGAGTAGAGTTGCACACAATCAGAAAACCTTTCAAAGGAGCCTCTAACTTTTGCAAATTATGCGAATGTGTAATTTCCCAATTTAATGCCAAGTCGGACTGTATTGCAATGGATTTCATTAAGGCATGTGGTCTGTGTTCTGCTTACGGCCTTTCTAAAGAATAGCCCTTTTTCCCAAGTCTGAAGAATTTCACTGTACTTCCTTTAATCTGGCTTCACTCCACTGGTGTTTCACCGACTTTGCCTACAATGGGGACAATATGTGGGTCTGTAAAAATAATGATATTTCAACTTTCAATGCAGAGCTGCAAGATCACTTTGATAACATGTCAGGGAGCTTCAAGTAGCCCAAATACTTTCTTCTTCCCATCGTCGCTCTCCATTACAGGATATTGTGTTTCTATGTATCTTAGAGAAAACTGATCTAAACTGAATTTATATCAAACAGGCGAAACTGCAGACTCTGTCTCTCCTGACTTTTGTACCTGTGTGAAGCTGAATAAAGCAGACATGCACCATATAGTAAGTAACTAGTAACTGCACTTTAGCACATTGTCTTTTTATTACTATATTATTACAAGCAATTGTACATTTTGGCATGCAACTAACAATCATTTCATTGCCGATTCATCTGCTGATTATTCTAATAAAATGTAATTTGTTAAGAGGACATTACATTTTCTTTTTGTGTGCAACCATCAGTCCATAACCCACAGAAATTGTTTTTTGTTATCACATCAAACCAAGCAAAAACCAATGAATATTGTACATTTTTGCTTTAAAAAGAATTGAAACTAATTAATTATCAAAACAGTTTTTGGAGACTGACTACACCATTAACCAACATCCTTGTAGCCATTGTAATATCAAATTTGATAAATTTCACTATTTTGTAATTTTAATTACCCGTTTTGAAGACCTCACAAATGACATTGGAAATTATACAGATTTAAAAAGATACAGTGATTGTGTTATGTTGGATGAAAAAAGAGGAGTTGGTGAGAAGGGCATATTAAAGAGAGAGGTAAAGCCTGGAAAGGGTTAACGATATGAAGCCAACGCATCTTTCAAATAATCCCAGCATTATGTAAAAATGAATCCTTGGAAAAATACAATAAATATGCCTTATGATCAATCTGTTCTCATAAAACCCCTGTTCTCTCCTCTACAGTTCTGAGGGGGTCTCTACTCTATCCTGAGGAATATTATTATAATTGACATATATTGATCTTAAGGTGCTGTGCTGAGGGCTCGGGCCAGTTATTATGACACATTGACATTAATAAAAGACACAATAGGAGCTCTAAAATACAACAAAAGATACGATGAAATCCGTCTGGGTAGACAAGCATTTGCTTTGCTCATAGTTCCCGAGAACTACCGTATATTCTGTGATTTATTTTCCATTTCAGGAGATCTTTAAATGTCACACTTACTGAGATATTCTTTGAGCACGAGAGCCTGAACCTGGGTCACCTTCCTCTCTCTCTTCAGCAGGCTGTCTCCTGGGAGACAGGGCAGAGGGCGGAGGATATCGCCTACAGCTCCTCCTGATCAAAGAAAGAGAAATAGTGAAAGAGATTTTTAAAAAACAATACAAAAACAAACAGAAGGATGCATTCATTTGCAATCCTAAACTCACTGAACATTTTAGTATTTATCAAGTGGGATCGGGGCCAGCAGAGAGTCCTATGGTGCTTCAACGGTTTTACACAAAACGGTCAGTTTACTTCACATATCTGACAGAAAGTCTGCATTAAAACAGGAGACAAATTAAGACATGAGAGGATTTAACAGGCAGAGATTGTCCTGTGAATGATAGTGCGATAGAGTTGTAGGAGTTGAAGTATACCCTTTTCTCACTCATTTTGTCTTTAGTTGCCGGTTCTTAATGTTAGTGACAAACGTGAGGAACGTCTTAACAGAACAGTCACAACTTTCTAATGCTGTGAGAAAGGAGAGAGGAAGGGACATGTGGCACAAATGAAGAAAATCTCTGGGGTCAGAAATTGCCACTCAGTTTTTGTAAAAGTCCAGCCAAATGAACAATGAAAACAATTACCCCTCAATTTCTGGCAGAGAAGCCAGAAGGGCTTCTACTTCAATCAAGCTGGGGAGCAGCTTTAAGTGAACAGGATGCTACAATGGCTTTTCTTTACAATGTGACAGAGAAGGAATTACTGCTAGATGTTCCAGAGCCTCAAAACCTTGATAAAATACTGTGCTCTTTAAATTTGATTGCAGCACATGCAAGGTTTGATAGGTGTTCTACAAACAACAGGAAGTTAGTTTTTGTAGACTGCTGAGATTGTGACATTGAGCTCATTGAGGCAATTCAGGTAGTTTAAAACACTGAATTTAAAAAGGCCTACTCCTTCATTGAATCATAACATACTAAAACCTGAACACTGAACACACACACACACACACACACACACACGTATATATATTTATATATATATATATATATATATATATATATATATATATATATATTGTTAGATTCAGTGTGACTTAAGCATTCCAAAAATACCATTATCTCTGATATCAATTGTTCAATAAATTTCAAAAGATCACAAAAACAGACAAGAATTTTCTTGAGAAGCATCACGTTTTAAAGTTTTCTTTAGTGTTAATATTAACCAATGATCTTTGTCTTTACATCCATGGCTACATTGCAAACAAGGACTGCTCATAACCAAATTCGATACACTTTTAATATTTTCCAATCTGCTGAAATTTAAACAAAAAGAAGGGAAAAATATAGGTAAAGGTGTCTCAATTCTGTCCAATGTGAGCCTTTAATCCCCTGCAGTGCACCATTGGGACAGAAGGAAGTTAGACAGGTTCTTTTGTTGTGCACGTCCTCGTTTTCAAGATGCTGCGGTTGATTTCAACATTAACACATTCAAGTGACACCAAAAAATTTACACTGTCAAACACATACAGCTTCCTCGACAGAATATACCTGATGATGACGACAGACACGTCTCTCTCAGCAACCCGGAGATGGTTGCCATGGCAGCTGCTCCATTAATTTGACTGTCTGAGTGCAACATCCTGACCCGGCAGGCTCCACGCCCAGCATCGTCTGAGCCCTGGACCAACAGGAAGTAGTGAGCAATTTCACCTTTCACCTCGACATCAGGCACTACAGGGTGAGGCAGGGGGCACAGAGAAGATATCCAGAATAAATTGATAACAGAAAAATATTGTTATACAACTAATTTTGTTGAATAATAGAATCTAATGCTCCGTCTTCATAGTTTTAATGTATTTTGTCCTAGTTTTTCTGCTTTCTCCCTATCCATCTGCTTCTATTCTATAAGTTGTGTAATATAAACTATAAAAGTGTATTATACACATAATTCCTGCTGTTGAAATCTTATTTTCTATAATTTTTTGCAGAGATCCATTTCCTCAAAAGTATGGTTATATGAGTAATGTCTTGTTTTATCATTCCCACCCCCGATTCTTCCAGCAGTTCCCCAAAATGATTTAATTCTGTCCCTGCTCTCCTAGTAAAGAGCTTTAATGTCTACTGATTAACAGTGTAGTCCCTGTAACCAATTTAATTATTTCATATGACAATATGGCTCCTCACTGTTGTTGCCAAACATTATCCATTTAATGAGGTAATGAAAAGGACTTGAAAGAAATGTCTTACCAGTTAGGGACTTGGGTTTCCTGGCTATAGACTCCCTCCAGCGCTGGGAGCTGAGTTGGCTGGCTGTGGGCTGGGCAACGAGGGTGATTATACAGGACAGGCTGAACAACGCTCCAACCTGGAGATAAAGACACAGTGGATAAACCTTCACATACAGACAGTCCCCTGAGCCCCATCAATTACATATAAGATGAATCTCTGCTAAAACATTAAAACCAGTTACCAGTTTCAGTGTTGTGGCTGTTTGGTGGATGCATCTTTTCTGTGTCCGATATACATTTGAATGGGGACTAAAGAAAACTGATTCCTTACTTCCTTTTTAAAATGAACTTCTTTGCTTCACTGGAAGTTCCCAAATTCTAGAGCAGATTACTGTATGTATAAATGCATGGCATTTGGGCAGATACCTGTCCACGCAGTGACCTCAGCTGGTCCAACAGAAGTTTAGCCTTCGCCGACTTACCACACAGACCTCTGTTTGGTAGTTGTGTAAAGGAATAGTACAATATTACGAAGCAGAAATTACAAACGACATTTCCAATGGTCAGAACCCACAATTTAAAAAATATATAAATATGCAAATTATGTATTTACAGTCAAGGCTATTTCATTATTATTACAATCAAGTAGTTTGTAGTGTGACTTTATACTACATGTAATCTGTACAAACAGTGTAGCTGTTTCACACAAGTGGTTAATTCAAATGTGGATTGAAGTACACACACACACACACACACACACACACACACACACACACACACACACACACACACACACACACACACACACACACACACACACACACACACACACACACACACACACACACACACACACACACACACACACACACACACACACACACACACACACACACACACACACACACACACACACACTTTTGAGGATACAGTTCAAAATGGGTGCTGGACATCAGGAAGCTGGGCAGGTCTGACAAATTAACCAGCTGAACCAAGTCTAAAACCGGTGCATAGTAATGAAAGACCTGCAAACATATAGATAGAGAGGGAGATAATGGGTGTGGAGACAAAAGAACAAACAAAGAAAAACAAAAATGTTGTCATCTCACACAACAGCATTTCCAAACAAAAGATTCCTTCAGACATGTGACACACCAGGGCTACAACCAACTTTTATTTCCATTATCAACTTATTCCATCGATTATTTTTCTGACTAATTGTTTGGTTGGGAAAATGTCAGAAGTCCCCAGAGTCAAAGTTAAGGTCATCAGATGTTGTGTTTTATCTAACCAACAGTGTAAAACACAAAGATATTCAATTGACAGTGACATTAAACAGAGACTAAACGGATTAAAAACAGCAAATCCTCACATTGGAGCAGCTATAGCGAGAAAACATGTTGTTTTTTTCATCAATAAATTACAAAAAAATACACATCAATTAACTATGAGTGGACCAACGAATCAATGTATTGACTTGTTGTTTCCACATTACAAAATACACATAACACAGTTTGGTCCTGGTCACTGTGACGCATTAGAAAAACCTATATTTCAAGTCTGCAAATGTCCAACTTATCTAATGAGCTCGTTATGTCACGGGGAATCAATAATATATAAATCATTTGTCACATGGAAAAACTGGTCATTTGCATTTATAAAAAAAAACACATCCATTGGAAAGTGTGAAATCTCAATATCTCATAATTTATTTTACTGGAAGAAAAATGACCCATTTCTGAGAGACTCCTATAGATTGAGAGTGGATGAAGGTTTTAATGAACACTGGTTGAATTTCCACTTTTTTCCCCACAAGTTTATCACTCCCTTGTGCGACCCAGTCTGACTAATGCAGTGGCCTGAAGTGATGAGCCAAACAGATCATTAAGAGCTGCGGTATTTAATTGCCCTCATTACTTACAACCACTTAAGATGATCCTTTTTAATGGTTTAAAATTGCATATGTCTGTGGTTAAAATGTTTTTACAGGATTAAACATGACTCAATGTGCAATATATATATATATATATATATGAATAAAAACTTATAACTTAAAGGATGAATGACAATTACATACCTTGATTTGAAGTATTTATTTCAATATATTAGCAACAAATTGAGATTCTCATCTGGATATTTTGCCAATGAATAGTGTATTAATTGAATTATTTAGATAATAGTCAACCATATAACAAGTGTGAGATATAAGCATTTCCATACTTCACAGTTTCTTGCAGGTTTTTTCCTAATGTGCTGTGGATTTAATAGATCTCACAGAGAACAAACATGTCATGTTTGGTGCTCACACATCACAGTGTGTGCGTTTGTGTGTGTGTAAGTAATTATCACAACAATTAGTTCTGACAGTGAGAGAGTGAGTTTAGACTAGGTGTGTGTGTGTGTGTGTGTGTGTGTGTGTGTGTGTGTGTGTGTGTGTGATTATAGTCAGTTATCCCAGCAGTGTGGAGATGAGGTAGAGTTTTATTTTTTAACTGTGTGCCAAGACAATCATCACCATCTGCTTCCCTGTGCTGCTAAGATCGCACACACATAAACACTGTCTCACACTCTGTAGACGCATTAATAAGTAGTATAGACAAACATACACACACAAAATAATTCACAGAGCAGACAATGGTTAACACAAACACAACACACTACACCACTATATCCTTCCAACAAAGTGAAGACAATTTTCCACTCTTGTCGACAATAAAGTTCTCTTCTATTCTTTAATGCTCATCTAATTTATCCAAGTAAAAGCTGCCTGTGTGCCTGTGTGCCTGTGTGCCTGTGTGCGTGCATGCGTGCGTGCGTGCGTGCGGGCCATAACTTATTTGGGCACAGCCTCCGTGCTGTTTTATTGTTATAGATATTTACCCACATGAGAAAACTCATTACAGAAACACACCAATTCAAAATTGTAAAAGACCACATTATTAACATTATCTCTATGCAAATACACAAATTCAGAGTTTTTACAATGCACACACACCTGCCACAAACACACAAAAATACAACCAGAAAGCATATCCTCCCTAGAAAAGACAACATGCTCCGGTTATAACTTCTGCATGTCAACACAATGAGCTGTGGGTTTAAATACTTTTGCCTTTTTAGGGTAAAAAAAAAGATTCAGTTTTTCTCCTAGATGGTGGCTGTTGTGGCAAAAATCTAAAGTGGATAAACACAACTCTGACTAACAATCAGCAATTTTAAAAGGCGATTTAAGAAAAGAAATTTATGACAATTCTAAATGTTTCATCTTGAGAAAAAGATACGCACAGTTATCTAACTTTGACAACAGGAAATTAATCAGCAACTATTGTGATAGTTCCAGTTCTGTGAGGCAACACAGGGGTGGTTTGAGTCAGCATGCTAACATGCTAATGTTTAACAACATCTGACAATATCCTGTTTTTGATGAATGAGACTGTAAAGGAATAGTTTTGGCATAAGTTCACGTGAGTCACTTACTCTGAACCTGGTGGATACATGGACATTAACTAGGGCTACACACAGTGTGGATGCAGATATCACAACGAGCCGACAGCTCACCCTAGTTTCGCAGAACCAGCAAGTGACTCATTTCACCTCAAGACGAAGAAGTCGGAACCAAAACAATGTGGGATAGAAAATCTGGGAATGAATGATGAATTGCCCATCAAGAAAAAACATTTTGGTGAAAGACGATGGATGAATCATAAATGCAAACACCATAAAAATAACATGAAGCAAACAGATTTCCCTCCGTTGAAAACGTGGGTGTTGGGCCATTCTTTATGATATGTTAAATCTATATTCTAATACTGTTTTATGGTTACGAGGTCGGCAGAAGTACAAGATGTCAACACACCTTTTGCAGATAAGAAACAGTTGATTTATCTGACTCACCACCCTATTGTCACCGGTTCCACAATGTGAGTAAAGTGCCACCAGGAAGTGACTTTTTCCAACTAATCTTCTCGCCATCAGGAATCATTAGAAGATGGTGTGTGCAGCTCATTTAACTCTTTAGCTAAGAGGTACGACGTGGCTTGAACTGGGGTTAAAGGAACAGTGCCATCCTGAATGAAAACTCAGTCATTATCACCTCATTCTGTCAATCAAACCTTCCTTGAAGGTTGTAGGAACGTGAATACAAAGGTAGTGTTTCATCATACCCCTCTTTCAAGCTTCAGAAATTAGCAACTTCAAACAGATTACATTTCTCATTTTACAAGATTTGTATGAAATGCAGGCCCTACACAACACCGACAGAAGACTGTGGCTGCCACGGTCTTTATCAGAGAGGGAGAAACAAGAAATTATGAGCCAAACAATGGGACTTTTGAAACGACCATGCAACTGTTTGGCAATAAATACAAAACCACATGAATTTACACAGCCTGACGTGTTTGGACATGTTAAATGGGACGCAGATATGACAAAGCATGGCTCCAGACCTCTTGAATCACTGCCCACATCAATGACAAATTCACAGCGATTCAAACAGATGTAAGTCTATTGTTGGTCCTGCTGAAGGCTTTTATCCCCAGCCGGAGAAACATTCAACCAATAAGGAAATAAGAATGGGAACATCTTCCTCCTACACACTGAAGCCAGCCATTTAGCTGCACTTGAAAAAAATGTTTAACACAAAAATGCACTGTGTGGTCTTAAATAAACATACTGAATACATTTCTGTCTACAAAACATTTGCAAGGCCGATCTTTAATAATATTTAAACTTGTGCAGTTTATATATGCAGTTACACTTGTTAGCATTGTCTTCCCTGCTTTTGCTGGCACATTCCTACAATTCTTTGTATGTTGCAACCACCAACTGTTGACAGCTCAAAAGACTCACAGCAGCCATGTACTCAATGAAAGTGCAAAACTGGACCCTGGCTCCATAACGCTACTAATAGTAAAAAAAAAATATCACAGGGGACTTTAAAGTTACTGTCTTCAAGCAACAGTCACAGCATCTTCTATTTGGAAGATAAATGAATTGGGCAGTATGGAAAAAAAACATCTCACCCCTCCAACAGAGCACACATTGAACCCAGAGTCAGGCTAAAGGAATAAAGGGAAACAAAAACGTTGATTCTGTCTAATCACCAAGTTGATGGGGTGAGCTATTCCCACAGGTTTGGCTGAGTTTTTTTAGGAGCTCAGTTCAACAACAGCAACATTTAACGTTGAAGAATTAAAGATGTGAGAAGTAGCAAAGAATTCAGGACTCACCTCAGACTGTAGTTTGTGGTCTGTGGTGGTGAAGGGCGACTGCAAGCGACTGGACCCCAATTTGTGATGCACTGGAGAGCGCAGAGAAAAGCCATCGAAACGGAGCTCAGACACATACTGAAAAAAAAAAAAACACGCACACAGGTCACAACACAGTGAAGTGAACTTAAGGTGTCTTTCGGTCAGTACTAGTTAGAAATTAGAAACTGTGCTAAATATCACATACACAAACTGTTTGTTGGCCTCAGTAAATGTCTAAAGGTCTATGATGCAGCTATAAGGTGAATTTACTCAAATTACCTCATTAATAGACAATGGTTTGCTCTTATCACATGGCTGTGCGGTTAGCGATACACGTGCACATAATAGTTTTTATGTTATGTATTACAAGGCTATAAACTGGTGGTGATTGATCTCAGACATGCTTTTGCTCTTGCGGGAGTTCTTCTTTGTTCCACGGCTCACCAACTGTGAAGCTGTGACTGACTGACTGCTGGAGCCCTAGCAACTTCTGACGGCAGAAACTTAATAAAGGTCAATACAGTGAAGGAGACGATGGCATGCCTGCCTCAGCAGACTCCAAGTTAGGCAGACAGAGGTGAGATGACTGGTGAAAACTTTTGTCAAACAAGGGTATGAGCTCATGCTCTCAGACATGCACCGCAGTCCAGACGTTGTCCTGAACTTCTGTGGAAGGGCTGTATGTGAGAACGCAAATGTCAAACCTCTCAGGTCTTAAACGATCTGAAAACTATTTTAAATCATTTTAAAGAAGCGCCATTATCAAGCAAAAACACAAGGCTGTTACATATACAATGTATATTTGAAAAACTCTGAACGGATTTGACATTATTTGCAAAACACGTGTTTAACATAAAGGCTGTAACTCAGCCGTAAATTTTCAGACACAAGCTGATCAACGTTTAATAATAGCTTAAATTGCCAACTGAAAATCTCAGCCAGATTTTTTTTAAAGAAATTAACACCAACAGTAGGAGACATGAGAGGAAAACTCCACAGTGAAACAGATTGCTGATTATTCCCGAATGACTGTGGAAGAATGGCACAAAATTGGCCAATTCTGTCCAGAGACAGAAAACTACTACACCTGCCAGAGTTTCCCCGTAATGAGAAAGAAGTACAAGTGGGTGTGAAGTAATCTCCAGAGTAGCAACAGACAGAAAAATGCTGTCAACTAACCTCAGTCTATTCACTTTGACATAATTAAGGCAGCTACTAACAGGAAACCGGGGGAAGAAGGACAACACATACAAAATATGTGGACATCTAGTGATTATGTGATTGTTAAACCTCCCATTCAAAAAGAATGGGCACTGATCTGCAACTGCAACAGCTTCTGCTCTTGTGGATTGGAATTTCTCAAGTTTTGTGAATGTGGCTGCAGGGGATTTGTTCCCATTCAACCTCAAGAGCATTAGTGAGGAATTCTGGTTCATCCACAAAGCGTTGGACGGGGTTGTGGTCAGGGCCCTGCACAGGCAAGTTCCTCTAGGTACTTTACTCAATGTATAAGGGGTTATACAATATCATTATTAGGATTTAGGAGAAAGAATATGCAAGGTGCTCCATCCATACACTGGTAGACATCAGTGTCCAACAACTTCAGCATTTATTTTCATCTAAGTGTATTTTTCACTTTTTAAACTCCCACTAAAGTAAAGAACAGCACTATACCTGCTTGTCAATAACATCAGCACTGTCCTCTAAATACAGACAGAAAACTGCTCAGGGGCATTTTCTTAAACAGTCATACTTTCCCCAAGTCTGCACCAATAATCAATTGTAGTCAACTCCTCTGGGAGTGAAGACGAGTCAGAGAGGAGCTGGGCAGAGCAGGGGATGCTCTGCCAAGGCCATGCCAGGAAAGGCAGAGCTATTTCCCATGACCCTGCAATGACGTCAAGTGATTCCTCTGGATGCATTCAGCAGCAGAGAAAGACTTATCCCCACACTGACTTAAAAAAATATATCACTCAATTTAAAAAGAAATGCGTGAACATTTACCCTATGGCTTTATGTGCAGTGAATGAGTAATTCCTCATGAAAAAGATATGGGAACACATGCGGCAGCAAGAATCAGGTCTCCAAACCTTAGATTAGCCCCAGTACAGAGGGTTTGTGAGGAAACGCCATTTTCTCGCTGAGCCTCTGCTGTGTTTGTAACCATTATATGGTGACAAAAACATAACACACTGCTGGGCTTTTCTCATTGTTCAAGTGAGTTACGCTGTTCTCTCTTCCCTCCTGCTCAAGTCTTTCCACATAAGTAAAGAAGAAATAAACAAAATAAATTATGCAATAAGAACCATATCCTCAATATTTCCTCATCAGTGTCACACTACTTCATTACCTTCCTCTCTCTGATAACCAGGCCGCCCCTCCACAGCTCCTTATGGTCGACGCAGACGTCCAGGTCAGAGGGCACCACCAGACCAGCACTCAGGTAGGATGCTGCTTTCTGCCACCTGGGCGAAAAACCCCAAACATAAAGCATTACTCGATGATCATCACTGCAGAATTTATATTGCTGATTCCTGTAAACTAGGAATAAGGAATGATTCAAAACAGCAATCTATTTCTAAGGATTTAATGCGGCTATTCTGTCTAATAACTAAAATATGTGCCTCTGTAGGAATGTTGCAGAGAAGTACATATTTACTAATCTAGCTCCCTCTAGTGGTAAACTGGGAGTACTTCACATAGAATCATATCTGCAATTTCACACCAAACTGCTCCTTTTCCTGCATTTTGAGGTTTGGGACACTTCTCATCACCTATTCACAGTGATCTAACCATCATTTGAGTACAAAAGCTTTGTTCATTTAGATTCTAAACATGCTGTGAACACACACATGAATGTGTGATGTTAATTCAGTGGCTTCACAATTGATCATTTACAGGGGCTCTTGTAAACTATATTAGTTTTAAAGTGTAGTTGTTAGTGTTGTTGTGCACGTCGCATAAGAGGGAAAGTAATGGATGAGTATTTTCTGCCTCCTCACCCAGCTGTGTATTGTGTGACTACACTGATCTGAGCAGCATGCCAGCACGACATGTGTTTGAGGGCTCCCAGCAGAGGCAGTAGGTCTTTGATGGGAGGGGATTGCTCGGACAAGCCCAACACCAGCACATCCAGCAGGGCTTTACCTGAAGGGGAACATGGGACAAATCAAATATTTTTTATTTACATACACTACATGTCTGTAAAGGAGGAGGGGGCAGTGACCTAAGCAGGTCTCCCCACTGACACAATCCTCTCTTGATTGCAACTCTAAATATCAAGCACTGTGGAATAAATATTAAGCCAGCAGCTTCTCAGGGCAGCCAGTCAACAGTCAAGTGTGACAGTTCCTGAACTCCTGTGGAGCTTGGGTATGTGAATAAATATTGCTCTGCACAGTGAATCATCACTTCAGGAGACAGGCTTGCTAAGGAGAAGTCAGAGTGGAAGTATCCTGTGCATACTGTAGGTACAAAGCAGAGTAGGCCACCTTTTCCACAAGGTTACAGCAGGCAGATTTTTCAAAATCTAATTAGTTGAAATTGGATCCTTGTCAACAAAGCGAAGGAGTTTGGCTTCAGTAAAAAGCTTTAAATTCCTCACTACCGGCAGATCTTGGCAAAGACAAAATTCCCACTTGAGACATTGTTTTATGGAGTAAATTCACTTCTTGCTTCGTTGCTCTATCAGGAAACTATGACGGTAGTTCTGCATATTTACCCAAAATGGAGAAAACTGGTGAGCCATGCTGCAAAAATGATCCTAACAACCAAAATCCCCTGCGAAGTAGAATTTTTGATTCCACACCATTGATTAAAAAATGTGCATTCAAATTAATTTGAATGCGTTTCATGCTAGTTCTCATAATTTCTGTCCAAATCTTATTAAAGAAAGTGACACAGCAGAGAATTAAAAATGACACATACAAAACATTAACATAACTCACAGCTACTATGGATTGGTGAACTGTACCTGGAGTCGGCAGCTTGTCTGACAGTAGATGCAGTCCTTCGGCAGCCTCCTCCAATAACCTGTTCAATAAAGCCATTCAGATCAGGTCCTATGATCTTTTAGATCTTGACACACTCTGGATCTATTTTTGATCAATACATTGGGAATTATCTTTCTATTCACATATTCCTATATAATAAATTGATATCAGTTAAATGCTAGCTGCAACAGATGGATTTGGCACAATTCTTCCACGCAGAGAAGAAAACATATGCCCATATATTTACATAAGGAAAGCAAAATGTTATCAGTCACTCACTCAGTCAGTGCCTGCTTGTCAGCTTTTTGGTCCGGTGCCTCCTGATTACTCAGACAACTGAGGCACGACTCCACAGCAGTAAGCTTCTCCTCCGCACTGTCTGTTTTCTGATGGCCTATCCCCAACTCTTCCCAGTCCAGGCTACAAAACTACAAAACAGTTGATATGATTGATGGGGTGATGATAATAATAACATAACATTGTTAACGGACAAACTTTAAAAAATTTTTTTTTATCCATTTACATTGTTCTTGCCTCTGGTCCATTGTGTCTGACTCTTGTGTCTGTCTCTTTACGGTGCTTAGTTTTCCCCCTGTTCCAATAAAGTGCCTCTTTATCTTAAAATGCATAAGTCTAACTAACCTGCATTTAAGTTCTTTCACGATTTTATTGACTTAAACAACAAGAGCATCGGCTAGACCTCACGCAAGGATATGATGGGGCACAGTACAATGAATACATGTTTCAACTGTAAGTTAATTTTTTTATGAATTGTGTGCGTTTTGTAAATTTGATGATATTATGAAGTAAATTCTGGCTTTTATCAGTTGATTTGTTGTGCTGAAAGTTTTCGGGCCAAGATGAACTGTTTACAGTGCTGTGTTTACAGTATTTCAGAATTACCGAGGACACTATCAACCACTAAAAAAACAGTAATACACGCGTTCACAATTTTGATATATTACTTGAAAGACACGCAACTCTGGCTGGAGACGGAAAACTTCCATCAATATCCAGCACCAACCCCTGAAAGTCTTATGTCTGGGGAAAAGAGGCTTTTACTGCCTCAAACTGAACAAAGCGACCAGAAAGGTGCTTGACACAAATGCCTTGCAATATAATATATAAACATTGTTTATGGCACTATAGTATTGAATCTGTTTCCTAGTGTCTTACCTGTGTTACTCCGTGGCAGGCCTGAAGAGCGAAGTACCACCTCAGGCCTGCTGGGCTGCCATTCAGAGAGCAAGCTGGAGAAAAGAAAACAAAAAAAAAAGTTAAGGGAGGTTTTCTACATCAAAGTCAAGCTAAGCTAAGATAAGATGCACATGGAGTCTCTGCGTCACTGTACCTGGAAACACAGGACTGCCTCTCTCCGGCTCCTGAGCGGAAATGTCCACCAGCCTGTTGTATACGTGCTTCACTGGCTCCAAACCTGTGAACGGTGACAACAGAGTCATAGTCAACACTACTAGTTCATAGATTAGAGAAACCACCGACAGCGCATCGTTTGAATCATGTAATATTAGGGAGGAACAATAAACCCTCTCAACAAACAACAACACTGCTCCAACTGAAATGTTTACAAGTCAAATGTGCGTGAATCAGCTCCCTCCCTTGTAGATAACAAGTGTTCAACCGGACAACCGTCGGTACGTTCACCTAGTCCATCGTTGCTGTTCATTATGTACACACTATCTGAGACACTAGCTAACCAAACTACACTGGGATTAGCTGCGTTATCATTAGCAATCAAAAACTTACATTTAAACTCCTCCGCCACTTCGTCGTCAGTTTGGCAAAAGGACACAACCAACACGTACCGGTCCATGTCGTGTAAACATAAGTAAATTCACAATTAATGTTTGTTTGAGGTAAAACTCCTGTTCAAGAAGAAGAACAACCGCTCGAATTTCCCACCAGTTCTTCTTCTTCTTCTGTACAATGTAATGGCGGCTGGAAATAGGACACGCAGCGCCGCCATCGCCCCCTACTGGACTGAGCCTGCAGCACAAGATATACCTGTCCAGATGTTGATGGTGCGAACTTGAAAACAAGCTTTGAGCTCTTCTTATGCCTCATTTTCTTTCCATCTCTCACATTAAATGCGCGATGGTTTAATACTTTATTGTGTTACTGTCAGCAGTAATCCCATTTTAGGATGGTGATTATATTTTTTTCCCCTTTTGGATATTCCACCTGCTGCCAGGAAATAAAATGCTAACTTTCTACTTGAAAAACGATGCTTTAATGACACAGTTAAGTAAATTTAATTTATTATCATTTGATTTTAAAAAAAAGAGCATGGATTGTTGTTAAACATTAACAAATTTAAGTATTTATCCTCCCAACAATATACTGAATCAATATCCTGCATGAAGGCAAAGGGTATATTTGTTCCATGTGGTCTTTTAAGCACAATGTTTCTGCTAAGACTGACTTTTTCACCCTAATGGCAATGTGTTCAGCTTATGTAAACACTGTCATGTATGTCATATCACAAATTAGTTCTGTCAGAATTTTGCACTTGACACTTGAGTACCCCAATGCAAGGTGTGACTCTCTTCCTCTTTAATTTTATAGAAATGTTCAGCACTTTCTGCCCGTGCTTACTACTTTTAATAGTTTGCAAAGAGACTATGATGTTTATTTCTCATATCATACTGCATTTGTCATATTAGTTTTCATAAAAACAGGTTTGAGGTTCCAGACAAAATAATGTGAACAACAACTTAACTTAAATCAATACTATATAACATTCTTACTTGAACATGAATCCACTCCAGTTCATCAAGAAGTACAGACCAGGGGTTATATTTGAATAACATACTTTATACAAACAAAAATAAACAAAATATGTCACAAAACAAAGTATTGCACTTGGTATTTTCGTAATTACAGAGTGCCTAAAAGATAATTTTAAAAATTCTTAATGATGAACAGGAACTTTACCAAGTCCTGGTTTTATTGCTTAGTGGTACATTTGATGATATTTTACATTTTCTGTTGATGCTGTTTCACTCAGCACAGATAGATTGGCAGTACTGTGTTAAATTGCTAGCATTGCTGGTTGATTTCTACAGTGTGTTCCTGAACGTAGACAATATAGTGGTGAGTGTCATCGCCCTGAGTGAGGACCGTCAGAGCCTCCAGGCCGTGTGCATCCTCCACCACCATCACCTGGTCCCCAGTTAGATCCCCCTCTGCGTTCACCACCATCAGCTGGTTGCTGCAGTTATCGACTTCCTGCTCGTCTGCCACCTGCAACTTTGGCAACAACTCAACATCAATATTTTGTTTGACACCAGCCGTGATTTCCTGAGTGAGCGAGGTGATGATGTGTACTGTACCTGTTGTACGACAGTAACGGTGCCCGGAGCCATGGCGACCATGGAGGTGACGGCGTCGTGAGTCTCTGAACTGAACTCAGTGATTTGCTGGATATCAACTGAACAAAAAAGCCAGTGTGTTACATAGGGTAAACACTCAAGCACATTAGTAATGTACATAAATAGGGACAAATTATTATCTATAGAGAAAAAAAAACATTAAAGAGGTGCCTGGTCCGTGCAGGGTTACTTATGTACTATATGTTTGTCACTGTTGCTGTTGTTACCGTTGTCGTGCAGGGCTGCTACAGGTGTTTCTGTCAGCTGCTCTTCATCCTCCAGAGTCACATATTGGGCCTCTATTGCCTCCACCGCCTGGATATTTATAGAAATGGCAGATATTGTTTTATCCTAAAAACTCTGGCTTTTTGACAAATAAAAACAACTGGTACTTATAATATACTGTATGATAACATGGTGAAGCTAGCACTTTTTCTTGCTTCTCATATCTTGGTAGCAGGTTCACGATTACTAAATCAGAAATATAATTTTCAGGGATAAGAAAAATCAACCCAGACGCTTTTCCCCTCAGTGTCTAGTCTGTGTGTGTGTGTGTGTGTGTGTATTCTGTTTACCTCCCAAGAGTCCTCCACCACTTTCTGGCTGTGTTTGCTCTTCAGGTGGCGATTCATCTCCCACTTGGTGCGATAAACAAACTCACAATCAGGACACTTCTTTCCACCTGAACACAGAGACAGACGAAAGCTGAAAAACACTTCTTGTTCTGTAAAGACACTGTTTTATTTTCTGAGAAAAGCTCTCCGTGCCAATGAGAACAGTGTCTAAAGCTGCACACAAAGCAGAACATTACCCGGCAGTGACACAAATTAAGATATCACTTGAAACCCAGAGTAGAGCCATTTTATTACTTTCAAGAAAACGATGTTCTGAAATTGACAGTGGGAAAGAAAAGAGAGCAGACCTTGACGTTTCAGAGCCTCAGCATTAGGCAGTCCAGGTCCGGCATTCTCGTATTTCTGATCTGGGTGTTTCAAGCTGTAGTGTCGCTTCAGGGGACCAGCAAGGTTACAGGAGTAGTGGCAGTGGGCACAACGAAACGGCTAAATGGATAGATAGAAACACACACACACGAGTTAAAGCAAAATTAATTATCAGTCGGGACTGAATTTAACATTTTGTGAACCACCACCTTGAGCTTTATGACCTACTTGTACTATTATTTAATTTGGTTGAGAAAGTGGGTAGGAAATCTTTAGAACACTGTGAGTGAGACAAAATTGTTCATAGATTAAATTTTTAAAAATCACATCTAAAGCTTCTGCACATTACAAAAAAAACTACTACTAAAAATAATTATTTCAAAATAATGGCATATTTTATGGAAATAAACATCCAAGATGAATGAGGTTGGTAGGCAATTTCCTCATGTTAATATTTGATTAATTAATAGACATACAGTATAGTATAATGGTATATGTATATTAAGAGGCAATAAGGTGTTTGTGTGAGTGTGTGTGTGTGTGTTTGTGTATTCTGACCTTAAATTCAGCGTGTTGCTCCTTATGTCTGAGCAAGGAAGGTTTAGAGACTGAGGTAAAGTCACACTCCGAACATTTAAACCGATTCCCTGCACAAACAGAATTATCGCCCTTATTTTTAATCATCACCTCAGATTCCAATCGCAACATACAGTCCATAGTCAATCATAAAATAGATCATATAAATATACAAAATTAATGCATGGTGATTCAATTTGCAACAATGGCATAACAAAATACATCATCATCATCAGCGACACAGGAAAGTTCATGTACCTTCTTTTGTGTGGCTCTGTCTGTGGCTTTTCAGCGTGGCTTTAGATTTGAACTTTTTACCACACAGGTCACAGAGGTGAGGTCTATCTGTGTTGTGTCGATTCATATGAGTCTTCAGGTTACTCCTGCTGCGGCCTGCGTAGTCACACACACTACAGAGGTATGGCTTCAGACCTGAACAGATGGACACGTATACAAATACACACTTTATATTATAAGGTTTGCCGCAGCCCAGCACAGACAATACAATAGAAATAGAGAACAGCAGAAAAATGCTAAAAAGTGCCCTCCAATTCTTGAATATTTGAGATAATGCCATATGCACACAAGCAGACATTTTTGTTTGTTTGTGTTTTCATAACTTCACAAATTGACCAGCAGTACAATTCACTCAGACTAGTCCATCCTCCTGGCTCATGTGCTAGCCTTCCACCAAGTTTTACTGGAAATCTGTACTGATTTAAAGGACAGGCTTGGAATTGAGACACTGAGAGGAACGTAAACAGTTCAGTTGTGTTTTCGTCTCTGGATACATTTGTGAGTTCTTTACCAGGGTGGGACGTTTTGATGTGATGTTTTAGCCTCTGCTCTGTAAAGCTGAGCTGGCAGATAGGACAGGCCACACTCCTTCCCTGTAAATCAATCCCAATACAAAGACATCATGAGGTCATTTTTGCATTCCATAAAGAAACAATGACCAATGATATTCGGATAAATTAAATTTCATAGCAAAATCTAAATTTTATTTGATAGTAATTATGTAAAAATGACATTTAATCAGAGTTGGAATATTCTCCTAGTTTATGTTCACAGTCAAAGGATTATTAATTTTCCGTATCACCATGAATTTAAATGTTACCAAGACCAGCAACATACTTTCCACAAGTATGTTATGCTTACTGCAACTGCACTAGCGGTCTGTAAAAAAGGAATTCCCAACACTGAACAATATGAAACATATTGAGAATATGCTCAGGCTGGTTACCTGTTCCTGGTGCGTCCTCAGATGAGCTTGTAGTTTGTATTTGTCTGGTGTGGTGTATTTACAGCCGGGGTTAGAACAAGGCAGCAGCAAACCACTGTGCTTCTGGATCTGGTGCCGCTTTAAGGAGCTTTTGGTGATCGACGAGTAGCTACACTTTGTGCAGTAGTGCAAGTGCTCCTTGGTGTGGGTGCGTACGTGGACGTTATATTGAACCTTGTACCAGAACAGTTTACCTGTGCAGAAGAAAAAAAACAGGGAAAAGGCTTAGAAATGAATAACAAAATGAAGTATTAAGTGAAATTTCAAGTGAAATACAATAAAATACATGGCAAGACCAGTCTACTCGATAGGGTTTCATCAACTCACCACAGTATTGGCATTCCAGGTCTCCGTAAGTTTTCCTGAGCTTCTGGAAAGTGTCCACATTAAGGGGAGTCTTCTGAAGAGATGAGAACACCTGCTGGAAAGCACTTTGGCGGCCAATATCTGACTCCTGCCAGCAGAAAAACAAAGAACGAGTTGTCTGATGATATACAGGCCAAAACACTAATTAAAGAAAATAATCATCACATTAATCATTTGTGAAAACGACTGCAGCATTCACAAAAACTGTAATTATTGACCTTCTCTGAATGAGGAGTTTGGTCCTCTGCCCCTGGAGGTGATGATGACGAAGGTGTGTGCACGCCCAAATCGAGCGAGTTTTCATTTCCTGATGATGAAGTTGTTTTTGTGTTTTTGGCTGCGTGTGTATTTTCTCGAGTCTTATCCTCCAGGAGAGGGCAGTGGATGCTCTCTGGTGATAAAACAGTTGTGTTGTGTTTGAGCCTGCCTGTGTTTTCAGTTGCTGGGGTGCATGAGTCCACTGAGTTTGCCTGCGCTGGTTCTCCAGCTGTTGCTTTGTCCTGTACGTCATCAGGAGTTGAGGTTTCTATAGAAACCGTGTCTTGGGAACCTTGTGGTGCACATCCAATTTTTATCTCTCCTTCTTTCCGTCTCTCTCCTTCTGTGACCTGCACGCCTTCTGCACATTCACCCTGAGCTTTAGCTTCTTCCCTCTCATGTTCCCTCTCTTCCCCTCCGACACCATTTCTTTCACCCTCTTGCTCTGTCCCATGCTCTCCCCGTTTCCCTCTCTTTGTGTCCTCGCTTTCCTCATCCCCACACATGTCTCCTCCAGGCTGTATCAGGTAGTAGCTGTTATTGATACAGTCCGTGAAGGCCTGCTCCTGGTCACGTTCAGGGTGAGACTCTTTCAGGTGACTCCTTAGTCTCTGAGCGCTGACCAACTTCCCGTCACACACACAGCACACGTACAGGAAAAGGTGTTTCCTGACATGAGCAGCGAGGGCATCTATCTTGGTCGCAGCGTGGTCACAGAGCAGGCAGGCGAAGGGACGCTGAGGCCCGTGGACCAAGAGGTGGCGCTCCCGCTCGAGTTGGTTCTTGAAGCGTCGTTTACAGGTGGAACAGTGGTACAGGAGCTGTCTGAGGCCCTGACGAGTCTTTAACCTAGGAGAGATAAATGAATTAGAAAGGAAGGTGGGTAAGTTGGTCAAATAACAGATGGATTCATTTTTTTTTACAGAAGATTCTACCTCAGCTGCTGGTAGCTCTGGTAGACTGTAGGTTCTTTGAGGTTATGACGTTTCTCAATGTGTTTCAGCAAGTTCTTTACATCGGAGTACTTTTTCTCACAGAAGCTACAGTGCTGCTTCACCTTCAGGTGGACTCGCTCTATGTGGACCTGTGTTAGCAGAAACGCAAAACATTGACAGCGGCATCCAGGAAAACTGTGCAGGTTCATGCTCGGAAATACAGACTCTACATAGCAAAAAAGTCTGTCTGAATGGGAAAAACATACAAACTGTTTCTCACGGAACAAAAATCAAAGAGTGCAACCCTGCAACAAAATCACATGTATAAAAATACATCCACTGTTCCATCACAATTTAAAAGCCAGTGAACTGCTGTATTGCAGTATGAAGATTCTTGATAGCATACAGTAACCCTAATAAAAATAATTTAAATTGTATCTTCAAATGCACATGTTGATTCTGTTTAGACAAAAAAATACATACTACTACTACAACCACAACAACAACAACAGAAGAAGACGAATAAAGTAATAATAACACCTTGAGGTGTCCTGGGCTGAGGCAGTTGAAAGGACAGTGCTGACAGCTGAACTTCTCTCCTGTGTGTTTCCTCAGGTGAACATTCAGGTTGGCTTTGAGGGGAAAATTAAGTAAGTAGGTAAACAGTCTTTTTACAAATTTACAAATATTTTTAATGGCTGTGATTTTTTTCTTTGCTTGTGTTAGCCTTGATTTACCTTTGATGGCTGATGCATAGTCACAATGTGGACACTGGAACGGTTTCTCCTGGGTGTGTGTCCTGAGGTGGGCGACCAGCGAGTGTCTGAACTTAAAGATCTTATTGCAGAACTCACAGGTGAAGATCTTCAGCTGGCTCTGAAGTAAACTGGGAGAGGGGTGGCAGAGAGGTTGACAATATTATATTTTCCCATTGACCAAGATTACTGATTCTAGGTTGCAACTAGGCTTTTCACTTATCAACATGCAAACAAGCAATCAAAAAAAATAACTTTGAACTATTCTTGAAATAGGAAAAACATTTATTGTCTGTTGATAATCTATCAATTATGAAATAGTGACATCAAACAGTATTTAGCTTTCAGTTTACAGCTATACTTTATCTCCAGACGTAATCGTAACCACTGCACAATAAAATCATTGTTAATACATTCAATAAAAAATATTCATACAGTACTTTGAAGCATCTTGTTTGATAGAATATTCCTGGAAGCCTCTGTTGGCTGCTGCTGTGGTTGTTGTGAAGGTTGGGTTAGAACTAGGCGCAGAAAAAGAGATTTTTTTTTTTAATTAATCATGTATTACATTCAAAGAACTTTAGGAGAGCTGGGTATTTTCCATTATATTACCTGGGCTCCTGGTCCGTTTCAGGGTCACCTTCTGAGATTGTGGATTCACTTGCAAGGTCTTGTGACTGACTCTGGAAGACAACAGACTGCTGCATGACCAGAAACATTTAGTAAAAAACCTGTGTAATATTGGGATTCACAGATGAATAAAATATTATATTAGATAATAAGTCTCTTAGGACTGTAAAAAAAACACAACTAAATTTAATCACAGAATCAAAACATTTTAAACATTTAAAAAGTTTTTCTTTTACTTTTGGGCCGACATCCTAGTGTAAAAAAAATGGTGGACCCCCAAAACAACAGTTTAGAAATCTTCAAGATGGATATTCTGGGCTCACCTGAGGCTGAGTCTTGTTGGCTGTAGACTCTGTTTCTGCTAAACAGTCCTCTACTGGAACCATTTTAAAAACACCTGTTGAAATAAGGGTAACCATTAAACATGAGACATACTGCCTGACAAAAACTAGCACAAAAAGAACCCTTTGAGGCTAACCTGGAAGTGTTTCATCTTCTGTCAGAACAACGCTAATGACGGACTTCTTGTTTTCTGTTACTGGTGCTCCTTCTCTGGTTATGCGGCTTCGGTTGGTTCTCGTTGATCTCAAGCTGCCCATGTCTACAAGGAGAGAAAAGGTCAGGGTCAGATTGCTGGAAACGTAAAACTCAACCCAAAGACAGGGACAAAGAGAAACTACAAGCAGGTCTTAAACACACCCTTTTCTCTCGAAGTTTCTGGTCTCACTGTGTTTTGGTTCTTCTTGTTTGGGTCAGCATTCGCATGCTCCAAACTCCCAGAACCTTCAACTCCTGCTTCAGCAACGATCCTCCCTGAAAATTTTTGTACTTCCAATTAATCACAGCCACCCGAACTGCCAAGTACAATAAGTTTAATTTTTCTGTACTCTTTCTCAAAATCTGTACCGTAGTCAACACAGACATACTCAATGATCTGTAATCATAGCCAATGCTTCCACAAGTCAGCCCAACTAACTGTTCTTTGTAAGGTTCAATGGCACGTTAACTTTTCTGTCCCTGGTACTTATTTCACATTTCTGTGTTTGTCGTTTCACTCCTCACCATTGTCCTCTTCATCCTCCTCCGCCTCCTGCTCTCTCATACATATGTGTTTAAGGATCTGTCGTCTGTTGCTGAATGAGCGATGGCAGTCTCTACAATCAAGTCCCAAAATCCTATCGTGGCTCTCACCTAGCGAAAGATCACAAAAAAAAGAGTCAGAATGCAGAGGGCAGGAAAAACGTTTGTTTAGCATATATATAATGTGTGGATATTGTTTCTAATAAAATACATTAAATGGTTTAGTTTTTATTTCCAATTATCATCGCACAATATCCTTGTGTTTTTCTGAGCTGCAGTGATTGAATAAGACTGAGTTAAAGTGTCAACATTTTAACTACTTTTATTGATTAAATTTATTGTATGTATTTATGTATTGTTGTAAAATCTCCTGTTCCATCTATTGCATGAAAAAGACAGAATTATCGGATACATATGAATGATAACAGCACTACCTTCTATCGAGCTACTTTGTGAGTCTCCCTCCTTCTTGTTCCCTTCATCTTGTCTTTGAAAGTTATCCTCTAGAGAATGGGAAGAGTCAGCCTTGGACTTCTTTGTAGATCCTTTTGGTCGTCCTCGCTTCCGTTTCACCGGGCTCTCTGTGGGCCAAGAAAACAGCACAACACTTGGGGTTTCTTCATCTTTTTATCCTCATCGAGATTATGCAACAACCAATTATTTTCTGAGAAGCTAAAGCCTTATCTACTGTAGCTTCAGACTTGTGTCATAGAACTCCACTGTAATCCCTCAAAGACAAAGAAAAAAGGATAAGAGTTATAGGATTCCACAAATTATTTAAATGTAATGAACTGTATAGAATTTACTTTTCTGCTCTCATGAGTTGTTAATGTTTGCAATAGCTTTGCATTTTAATCATTTTGTAAATAACTTTGTCCAATGATATTGATAGGGACTCAAGTCAAGTTGTGGTACTGCTTTTGTTCTTGGACTGATAATCAAGTCAAATCATCTGCAAGTTAGTGAATGTATTAATAATGATTCTGACACATATTCTTGTACAAGTAGCAATGACACACCAATCAGACCTGCCAGCGTCTTCACAGGCTCTGATACAAGTGGTTGCAGTGCAATGATGATGTCATCAGAAGGCTCCTGCTGGGGATGCAGCTCGGAGCAATGGTCCAGCAGCAGAGAGCGACTGGGGGAGAAGAGGTTGCACAGCCGACACATGAACATGGAACCAGCTAGAAAGACAGGGACGAGGAAGGAGTAGGTTAAGAGAGGAAACAGAGTCATTTTAAACCTTAAAGAGAGAGGAAAAATGAAATAGATAAACATAATTTACTTTCCTCAGAACATGGAAGCAGACTTTTTAAGTTTGGGCTTCTTATACCTCATATTTACATGCACAAGTTCTATTGTCTATCCACCTGCAACATCCTGCAAGGAAAGTGAAAGCGGTCTTTCTTTGACATGACAGAAACTTCGGGCCTGATACATGACTGATGAGCAACAGCCTTTGTGTCACTACAGTGAAGTCTCAAGCATTAAAACAGGTTAAACTTGAATGCTGTTTGAAATGTCTGCTTCTTGTTTTCATTTCTGTAAAGGTAGATAATGCAGATAATGAGGGTTTGGGCTCTGATTACTTTCCTAAATTGTTGTTGTTGTTTGTTGTTTTTTTTGTCAAATTGTTTGGTCAATTGTTTGGTCAGGTCATAGCGCGAAGATTAATAAATTTAGAAGTTTATAAAACTGAAAAGTTGGAAATCTTCATGTTTAAGGGGCCATTAATGATTAATCATGTTTCCAGGTCACTCGTGGTGAGTTCAGCTTCAGTAATATACAGTAATATTTGGCAAATTATGAGTTTGCAAATTTCATTTTTTTTTCTCTTTTTCAGTAAACTAATCGGGGAAGGCTGAAAAGAGTAGCCTGTTTTTGAGGGCTTATTGGTGTGTATTTTTTTACATGCTGCCAATGATCTCTGTCACAGAAAACTTCCACTACTTATAATCTAATGGTCAAAGAGTCACCGAACACTTCAGTGCAGTTGTCCACAGTGTCCCACCAAACTCTGTAGACCTTTAGTACCTTCTTTTTGAAAAAGAAAAATCTGAAGATAATGTCCACGGTGTCAACAGAAAACACAAGACTGTGAAAATGAATGGGTTTTAAATGTAGACGCGTTCTGTTATTTTGATTTGGCCCAAGCGAAAATGCAGACCCGACAAACATATTCGAGTTGAAGCTAGCAAACATTCTTACCTGCTTTTTGCATATCCATTTCTCCAGCGCATGAATAACGAAATAAAACAAATTTATCGACGGATAAGAGCCGTCATAACACTTAATGACATCACTAATTTAGATTTAGAGCCTAATTTTAGATAACGTGCATAGAAAATTCTGTCGAATCTGCGACACCAGTCCCTCCAACCAGCGGAATTGGACAGGATCTGGTGTTGATGTACCAGACAGCGCCCCCTGTGGCGGGAGGACTGGATTGCGGCTTGTTTTGGAACTACAGCGACATCAGGAGGTGAGTTTTTCTCGAGGAAAATTCAACTTATCCTACAAAAATTTGAATTTGTTGTACATTGTTTCAAGTTGCACCAGGAAAGCTGTTGTAAAAACTATTACACTAACTCTCCGTATAGTGAATGTAAAGGGTAAACAGCTACATCATGGCTAAGAATTGTCTGATAAGTGAAACGTGTTTTTTTTTTAAATAAAAAGACAATGCACTGTTAATGTTACAGTTTACAGAGAGACAACAAATTACTGAAAAATATAAAAATGTGAAAAAGAAAATCCAATTTAAGTATATGCTTTATATTGTCATATAACAATGTTAATCAAATGCCAAGGCCCATCCACTGCATGCATGTTTTGTCATCAAGCTCACAGACTGGCTTTATGTGTGTATATAATTATAATATTGGCAACACTGTTTTTTATGCAGCTTAAGAAGTACTGAACCAACTGAGTTTTCAAAAAGCTGGCAAATGTTTTTTAAATGGTATTTTCATTTTGATTTTTGATTTTATGTTTTATATTTTTTTATAATTAAAGAATTACCCATACAAACGTTTGAAAAATGAATTCATGAACAGCTATTAACAACGACAAAACCTTTATTAAACAATTCAAGAATTTACAGACATACAAACATTTACAGCATTTGTTTTCACATTTTAAAAAGTGTCTGAGTCCCAATGAGCAACAACAGCTAAAGGCAACCAAACACACACACACACACACACACACACACACACACACACACACACACACACACACACACACACACACACACGGTGTAGACCAGTCTGTAAAAGTTGTCGACCTCTTTACTTTAGATTACACCTTCTGCTCTCATTTCTTTCACACAAATTGTTTTTCCGGTTGTAGATGTTATTAATAACACATGATAAGGTGACTATCATAAGCAACCTAATACATAAAAAGTGCATGCTCTAATATCAGCAAATGAACCACACAATCAATTCTGAATTAAAAATGAAACAAGTGTCAGGAGCAGTTGTCTACATCAGCCAAAATAAGGAAATTCCACTTCACAAGAAAAATGTGTCAGATACTGTAACCAAGTGTAAAAGATGTGAAAATGCACGGCAACGTTTGTGATAGAATTAGACCAATATTTCATTTATCCACAAACATAGCAGGCCAACATTGGCTTGGGATTCAACTGAGAGCTTGACCATTAAGTGTCATCAACTGGTGGTGTGACAGACACTCCTCCCACATTTGTAAAAAATATTTGTAATACCAGAAATTATTTAATATTATTTTGCACAGTCACTGACTGGGAGGAGTGGTTCACCCTGCTTTATAGAAGGAAAGTTGTAATTAGAAAATTCCTCATCTAATATTATTTACATCTTGTTCACAGGATTTTAGAATTCATGTAATGAAGGATTACAGTAGATTTTTCAACATTTCTTATTTATAAAACACATATGTACTACATAATCTCATGTGAAATCAGTGGCTGCTTACCAATATGTTTCCTTCTGTGGGTGTCAGTAAACAGAGCATAACATGCAATACACACACAGATATGTAAACAAATTATTGGAGCACAGTGTATGATGTAATATTAAAACAGTGACTGTGACAAAACCAAATAAAGGGTTTATGATTGTCAAAATTCTCCATGTGCTGCAGCCTTGTAGCAGTTGAATTTCCTACTGACTGTAGACGAATGGATGAAAATTAGCCCTTATATCTCCAGTTACACCGAGAACGAACGTCAACTGGAACAATGTAAGAGAGAATCTACCGAGATAAAAAAGAGCGAGCTGATAAGGTGATCTTATTCTTGTGTTTCAGTGTTTCAACATTTAGTGTGCCAAAATAATTAAAAAATGGTAACTGAGAAGCAATCTCAAAGAAAAATAAATACTGCATTTAATTACATTCCTTGAACATGGTTATATTTAAACATATTGAACATCTGTACAAAGCTTTTAAAGGCTGAAAGCATCAGGTTTCTATAGTAAATCAGTCCTGCACCAAATCAGTTCAGGTGTCCCCATGGGCCCACACCATGGATTTGATTTCTTGAAACAATTTAATGTGATTGAAACACCTCCACACATTTCCCCTGACCCAACGTTGTGTATTTTACAGAACAATCTAATGATGCAGATATGCGTCCACAATTAGCTACAAAACTTATATTTTTTGGGGGATTTTCCATCCCACATCTCTTTTCCATCATTCTTCACTGAGAATTATATAATACAGCAACATGCAATGGATTAAACTTTAAAGACATGTAATCATTACAAACAAGGGAACAAAGGAAGGTTCTGATCAAATTACGGTAAAAACATTCAGAAATTCCCAGACTAATGGGCTAATGATGTGGGGGAGCCAAGGCTTATGGTTGGATTCCTGAGAACCGAAACGTGTGTGTGTGTGTGTGTGTGTGTGTGTGTGTGTGTGTGTGTGTGTGTGTGCACGCGCGCAAGCGTTTGTGTGTTAGTGTGTGTGTGTTCACATGGTGCAACACTTGTTCTTGTGTGTGTGAGAGTCTTTGAAGCGGAGTCTCTGCTTGGATCGATATTTCTCCAGGTAGGTTAGCTGTTTGCTGTTGATGGCTCCACGACGCTTCCTGAAATATACAAACACAAAAACATGGGAAGTCAGTGGTGAAAGTGAAATCATTTAAAATGCAGCTTTCAGTGTTTTTGAACACAATGACTATGAAAAGCTTGTGGACTTCCTGTCCCTTATTGTACAATCCAGTTGATTTTTTTCAATTCCATCTCCATCTGATCTCTGTATCTACAGCTCCTCCTGTGTTTGTTTACATTTATCATATCATATAAGCCTCACATTGTCACATGGAGTAAAACATAGAGGCTATTCATACACACAAATGATCTTATGATGTTCTAACTGCGTGAGGATGAATACACAGGATGTGGTACAGAGATGCACTTACTGCCTGATAAGTTGAATGGCATCTTCATACTTCATCCCGCTCTCTATCAGAGCCAGAGCAACCAGCACAGGAGCCCTGTATACATGACACAAAACACACAAACACACAGAGTCGCGTGTTTCTGTTTAGTCTGATGTCACAAAAAATAACACTAGTTTGTTTGTCTGTAGAGATCGACTGATGAGGTAACAGCTATTGGTTTGTTTTTGAGGATTAGAGACTTTCAGGTTTTGTCTGGGTTTTGTTTGTGATATGAAATCAGTGTATCTGGTCATTTCATAATCATCATTTCTTTTACCTTTTTCTTTCTTTACTGAAAGGATTAGTTATTCCCTTATCTTTCTTTCTCTCTCTCTCTCTGTGTGTGTGTGTATTTTTCTTGCTGTGCATCTCACCGTCCCAGTCCAGCCACACAGTGAACAGCCACGCAGCATCCCGGATCCTCCTGAAAATTCTTCTTCAGCAGACTCAACCAATCATCAACAAGCTTACTCGGGGGTGGGGCTCCATCATCGAAGGGCCAATCCTGAGCGAGAAGCAGAACACTCACTCACTTCCTGCACTTTACACCTTGCCACTGGATGACTGATTTAGAGCCTAAATGGTGTGTTTGTGTGTTGTATCCTCACCACCACGGTAATGCCCTCTTTCTCGAGCGGCGTTTTGTCATAAGTGATGTCACACACGCGAACCACAGTTGTGGCACCAAACCGCTTCAGGTCCTGGCAGGAGGCAACAGTGACAGAAGAAGATTTTCACAACAAATATGCATGTGTATCTTGTCTGTATGAAGCTCTGTGTCCTGATGGCAGTTTCTCACATGCGGCTTACCTCTATGAAGGAGCTGAGGGTGCTGTCTGTGGGGTTGTGTGTTATGAGGAATCTCATGTTCTTGTGGCACAGTTCCACTGGAGCTGGACGGTTCATGGTGGCCATTGTGACCTTTGACCACCCAGGATGACCTCTGACCCTTATCTGTTTGCAGTAAATTATAAGCTCAGTGTCAGTGGGATATGTAGGCTATGGTTTATAGCTTCAAATGAGTATGATTTCAAATATATGATCTATATTTGGAACATATTTGGAAGCCTGTTAGATACATGAAAAAAGCAATTAAAAAATACCCATACGATCTTTAAAAGGAAATGCAACAGAGTGTCATTACAAAATGTATCTCAAACTTTAAATGTGTTTTTCATGATTCTATGATCACATGACTATTCAAAGATTTGTCTTGATTGTTGTCCACAAAGTATCCATCACTTTATATTGGATTGAACTAATTATCTAAAACATCATAGAAGAGAATAGGCCTCTGCCCAAGCATCATGTCTGGGACTTGAACTGAACTTGACCTTGAACTAGCCAGAGTTTATACTATCAGTTAGACCTGTGCGTTTCCTTAAAGGGCGCTGTGAAAGGGCCTATAGTTAATCAATGAATAACAAGAAGTTAGAGGCTAGTGAGGGGACATTATTGATCTACAAATCTGCTCCACACCCATGACAGGCCTGACAGCTGTTTTCACTATTTGATTGATGGACGTCTTGATGACTTTATACAGACCGTGCTTGACTGACATCTTTCTCATGACGCTGAGACGAACAATCATTTTAGTCAGAATAACTGAAAACTCACATTTTGTTAAGAACAACATTCTGTTGTTGGATCTGTCACTAACTTCTTATGGCCGTCAAGTCAGATTTCATGACCCCTCGAGTGTTTACTACTACAGGATCAATGGATTATGTTCATTGCCTTTTTTTTCTTCCTTTTCATCCAATGTTGGTTGTAGAATTTTATGTATGTATGCCTGAATGTATGAACTATCTTTGTCATGCGGCGTTTTTTGCCCATTGTGTAAACCACCATGTGCTTGGCATGTATAGCCAAAGTCAAAATTCCATGCAAGTGGATAATAAAGATGTTTTTATGTTCCATAAAAGAGATGTGAATGCATTTTAAGACGGAATTTTAATATCAGTAATCTCGATTTAGACCTGCATCACATTTCCCTAAGGTGTACACAGCTACATTTTCACACTAATAAGAAGTATTTGGGAGATATCATTGTCCTCACAGGGAAGTAAACAAATGGGGGAGGGCACACCCCCAATTAAATGTGTGGAATGCCAGAACAAGTTTGTTAAGTGCAGGAGTTAAATAAAAAAGGTGTTACATCCATCAGTTACTCCTCACCTTTAGCTCCAGCTGTTAAATCTTCTTTAACTTCTTCTTATGTTGGGCTTCCAGGTGATTCTGGATTTCCTGTCTGTTGTGGAACTTTCCCGTTTACAGTCGTTAAAGTTATTCCCCCAATTCCGAGGTCCGGTTGTCTTGACTCTTTTACACCGTCAGTTGACTGTATAGTCCAACAGGATACAGTTTGTCAGTTCTCCCTGTGTCCCTCTATTTGGTTCTTATCTTTCTGATTGTCCAGTCTTCCTCTCTTTCTCTCGGTTTGTCTTCCTCAGTAAGTCTCTCTCTGTCCTCCTCTCTCTCCAGATGTCGTCCGGTGTGCGAGACTCCACTTGTTACCCCATGAGCTGGCTGGTTCAGAGGGCAACGGCCAATGGTCTCTCGGGGTTCAGGGCCTCAGGACGGCATAATGCAGCTTCATCCCACATCGGGTCTAAATGTGTTGGGCGTGGCAGTAGTCACCACTCCGCCGCACAAACTCCATCAACCAGCAATTCTGAAGTAATAAACGTACAGAAAAATAAACTGGTCAAACATTCAACTTCCAGAGTCACGAAGTAAGTCACAAATACGATTTCAGTAATTCAGCAGGACCACATTACGTTGCCATGCAATTATAGTTACAGCTATTTAAAGGCCAAGTGGATGCCATCTAACAGGCAAAAGTATTGATGAACACGCAAGTGCACAAATGAACATATACACATTTACAGATTTAATACTTTTATTACTTTTTATTCCTCAGCAGAAGAGGTAGGCTACCTCCAGACACCAAGAGCAATAGACATAGCTATTACATACATGTTCAGGATTTGCTGGGTGAAATGGTACCTCAACTCTTTTATTTGACAACGCTTTAATTCATGAAAATGTATTGATTTTTTATAAGACCAGTGATATTTGAAGGAATGGATTCTGATTTGTTTGAGCAGAATTATTCAGAATTATCTTTGGGCCAATGCAAACAACGTGAACAAAAGAATGTACAAAAGTGTTGCGTATGAAATGGATAAGAAAGCCGGGCTACAGATGACAAGAGCTAGAAAATCTAATATATGATGCCTTTCACGAAATCAGAAAAAAAATTGTATTAGATTAGCCTGCACAATATCACCAAAATTAAATTTGGTCTGAGGAAGAAAATGAGAGCAAAATCTAAAAAGCAAATGTTTCATTTGATTTTACCGAGACTTGGTGGATTGTGTCTTTTTTGTGGCTGAAGGAGCTTATTGCCTTTATCCCACCTGAAGCCTGCATGCCCTGTTGGTTCAATGTATTTGTAGAACATTCACATCTGCTCCATTCATTACAAAGCAGTGAAATAATGAGGAATGGGCCCTTTTGTGGAATTATGATGTACTTTCCTCAAAAGTTACGCAAAATAAGCCTGATAAGCGAGAAATATAATATCCCCCAAGAAAATACAAACAAAGGTTAGTTGTGTTGTCCCTCATGATTGGCTGAGACAAAAAAAATGCAAACTGCCACTGTAATTCTTGTTTATTTTCCGATTTAGTAATACTTCTATAATATCTGAGATCAAATATATAATGTATATTTAGGACAGCGAAGAAGCGAAGGGAAGGTGCTGTAACCCTCCACCCTCTCACTCACACACCCAAACATTCAGACACACAACTAGGGAAAGCACAGAGGTAATCTGGGTAATCTGTGGTCACCTCTTCACCCAAGCTTTGACAAAACGCACACACACACACACACACACACACACACACACACACACACACACACACAAAATGCGCATGCCAACTTACTCACTCTTCTGGAAGACTGTAGTCTATTCCAGGTTGTTGACTATCTATAATAAGGAACTTATCCGAATTAACACTAATCAGGATAGATAAAAGAACATTTAGTTTCCTTCACTGAGATTTACAGAGATGTTGTTTCTGTTTATTGTTGGGGGGGTTAAGCCTCACGGGTCACAAGCACAACAAAATGAAAACTGAGACACACAGGATAAAAACTCATTTGAAATACACAGAGCAGAAAGCCCGGGGGGGCACTGTCACTGAAACCGATAGGCAGACCGGGTATTAAAAGGATTTGAAAGTAGTATTCAAACAAAGAACTAGGGAAAGACCAATTGTAATCTATATTCTTGGTAACATAAATCCAATAAAAAAAAACTGGCATTTAGCTTTCATTTTAAAATGGAGTGACTTGATATTAAAAAAACAAACAAAAAGGAAACAAAAGCGTGTGCCATAGTCATGGAATGGCTAGACAGCAGCATTCATTCCAATTTAAACTGTAAATCCCATCAGCCCTGTTGCCTTGGAGCGCAGTTTGGTTTCATAAAAACAGGTGCGTCCCCAGTTGGTCGTCTGACTACCTGACTGTTTCCCGGTCACAAGCTGGGTTAGGACCCGAAGAAGTTAAACATGGATCTCAATGTTATTTCTATTGCCAGACATCACCTGTAGTGTAAGGGTGAAATAAGCACAGTAAGCGTGTTAGTGGCATGGACAGCGACATGGACGGGTTAGTAGTAGCCTCGAATAGGTCCTGTTAATCCTGTTACGGCACTTTCACCTCTACTGCCTTCTAGTAAAAGGTCTTTTTCTCTTGCAGCTCCAATCACAAGTCACTCTGGAAAAAGAGCGTAGAAATGCCTGACTTTCGACGTAGTTCTGCAAAGCTATCCAGCCTCCAACCCCCTCTTACCTCGGTGGGCAGCTTGGCTGCTGAACAGGGAAATCCACACACCACTGACTGGCAGTTCCACCCAAGTCCTGCAAGCGTACAACAGTGTAGTGCTGACATTCAACCAGCTGACTGCCTGTAAAAGTCAACCCCTGTAGACACGGAAGACCTGCAGCTGTATTTATAGCTGTATCTACACTGGCAGCTGAATCCGTGACCCATCCAATTTTTGGTGGAAACTGCCGTGTCCAATGCCAGGGCACCCCTGTCCTCCTGCTCTCGACGGACGCGCTGCCAGTGAAGTTCTGCGATTCTGCTGCAGTGGAAATGTAAAGTCTATGTAAATTCTCTGCGACCACACGGTTGCCTGTCAGGTTTAGTGTTCTCAAAAGCTACAGAACCTGTTGTAGAAGGGCCCCATGCTGGCTTTGTGTCAGCATCAGGAACCCTTTGCCAAATGTGATGTCATTTTTTTTTACAGCCACAGAAACCGAATGTACTGAATGTGTGTCCTTACCAGTTAGCTCTTCAATGTCATCCCCAAACCCAGAACAAACATCACTTCCTCTGCCCTCTATGCCACAGTAAAGTCCACCTGCGTTCAGTCTTGTTCTGCGTCTGGGAGCTGAGATATCTGGGAGCCAAAGCAGAAAGTCTTTCTTGCAACAACCTGTAGCTCTGCCCCGCTGTCACACACCGAACTACCTCACCCTTAACCCTCCATGCCTCTCTCTCTCTCTCTCTCTCTCTCTCTCTCTCTCTCTCTCTCTCTCTCTCTCTCTCTCTCGAGTGTACAGTATGTTCCAGTCTGTAGCTCTACCTTGCTGTGGCAGTGCTGTGTAGGGCTGAGGATCTGCTGTGAGCTGGTCTAATCAGGCTGAGCAGCCATCTGACCCTGACAGCCCTGTCACCACCAGAACACTCTACAGCTAATGCTCTTACAGAGAGAGAGAGAGAGAGATAGAGGAGAAGAGCCTCACTCCCTCTCTGCCTCCTCTTCCTCCTCTTCATCATCCACTCTTCTCTCCCCCCCCCCCCTTCCAGCAGGCACTTGGTGGGGAAGTCAGAGGTGCTGTTCCCTCCTCCTCCTCCTCCTCCTCCTCCACTCTCCTCACCCCTTCCTATAGGCCGATGATTACAAGGTCTAATCACGGAAGTCCATTGTCTCACAAGTAATTCAGTTCACAGTGGAATGAACGAATGCATAGTACTGGTTTTGTTCATAATCTCTTTGTTAAACTTGAAACATGAACATTTCCTTCTATGACACTTCTGCCTGGACCTTCTCTTGTTTTCCTTGCCTCCTCACCCCCCCCCCCCCCCCCCCCCCCCCCTTCCCCTCCCTGAGAGACTAAAAATAGATGGTCCTCTGAGCTACCAGACAGATTGGACAAGTCAAACGTTTCAGCCTCAGTTCATGGAATTAACTTTCTCTGTGACGGACAACCAGTACCAGATTCTTTGTTTTGCTGCAGCCGACACTGAGTAAATCCACTGACCCATCAGTCACTGTGTTCATCCAAAAACAAAATAAAATAAAAATGAAATGACAGATCACATATTCTAAACCAATTGACATTGTGGCAAATTTTTCTATGAATCCATGCAGCCGTTTTTTTTTTTCTTTCGTTTTTACGATTCACGTTGAAGTTATCTTTATCTCGTGTGTTTACACGGGTTATGGTATGTGTATTTGCGTCCAGAGAGTCACAAGGCAGTCACAGGCACAGACCCTTAATAGCAGAACACGCAGGCGCCTCACCTGACCATCAATCACATAACATGACTGGTCACCTTTGCGTACAGCTTTTAAAAAATAAATCACATAACGCAAAACACATCTTACTGACTAAAATTAGCTGCAGCAATATTTGAACACTTTCCAATGCATCACATGATGGTGCGTGCTGCTTTAACTGAAGTAACTTTCAGTGTGTGTTTGTGTTGTCGGGGGTTGGACCTGTGTCCGCTGCCTGCATTGTGGTGTCAAATGTTTGGCTACTGCATCTGCCAAAGTTATCTCACTGATTTTCATTGTGGTGACCCATCATCGTTTTTTTTTAATGGTGATAACAAGCATAAATATAGACACAAGTGGTGATTATCAGGTTCCAAACACAAAGTGACAGATAAAGACCTCCAGAGAGAAGAAGAATAAAGAAATGAACAGTTTGATAGAGACAGTAACATGGGCGGAGAGACATGTGCTTTCTAACAGTTGAGACCATAGATGTTGAGCTATTGGGTTATAGATACGATCGTAGATAACTGAGGCTTTAATAGTGAAATTATCATAAAACAACACATTAAAAAGTATCATACAAAAACATACAAACATGCATAAACAAACACACAAACTCAGTAAAACACCAAAAGCTCACCCAACAGAAGTAAAAGCTTTCAGTTAAAAAGAAAATAGTGTTTTGGACCCTTAAAAAGCATCAAAATGTCACCATTTATTACTGATTTTTGTGTTTCTAATAAAATACTACTCCACCTATTATCATTGTTTTCCATATCTCATACTGTCATGTTCCTTTCAAGGCCTAATCTATCTGATCCTGCTGAGAACCAGTCAGGTCCGTGTTGTTGACTATCTGTTTTGATGCTACAAATGGCAGTGCGCTGGCCTCAACATGGTTGCTGCAATGGCTTCTGGAAATGTGAGCTGACACCTTGTAGGTCAACCTTCAGCTGGCAGTCTTGTGCTCTTAGAGCGGCCTAAAGGACACGTTGGACGTAGCCTGTGGACGCATGCAAGCAATGGAATGACCTGCAAAGACTTCAGCATTGAACCCTTTCTACCGCAGCTCTTAGGAAATGCCAAGGAAGCGCTCAGGCCCTTTTTTTAAAAACCAAACATTGCTGATGGTGGTGAACATGATAATTATGAATCATTCTGTTCAGGCTTTCCTGCCAGAGTCAGACTAACATATGACAATAGCCATTTACCCTTCACTTGATCTTGAGTCAGGCCAAACTCATCCTTCACCTCATTTCTTGTCATGTGTGTGTGTGTGTGTGTGTGTGTTCGTGTGTGTGTGTGTGTGGGTGTGTGTTTGTGTGTGTTTGTGTGTGTGTGTGTGTGTGTGTGTGTTTGTATGTGTGTGTGTGCGTGTGTGTGTGTGTATGTGTGTGTCTGTGTGTGTGTGTGTGTGTGTGTGTGTGTGTTTGTATGTGTGTGTGTGTGCGTGTGTGTGTGTGTGCGTGTGTTTGTATGTGTGCGTGTGTGTGTGTGTATGTGTGTGTCTGTGTGTGTGTGTGTGTGTGTAGGTGTTAATGTGAGTGAGGTTTTCAATTTCAAAAGAAGAATGTGTTGCCTTTGGACCAGGTGAACAAGTAGAATCATTTACTGTTCCCCTGTCCAGAATGAGAACTAATGGCAGCGGCCCAGCCTACTGGTATTTTACTAGTATTTAAGTAATTATCTTATGAATAAATATCAGTGTTTATGACATTAATTCCATGAGAAGCGACATGTGCTGCAGGCAAAATCTGATCTGGTTGCTGGAGAATGTCTCTTTCTAAATAAACACAAATGTAGAGACTTAAACGCACCATTGTTTTGTAGGTTTTGTGTGTTTCTTGGTTAATTGTTCCTCACAAGATGGAGTAAATGTTGATGTTGTAGAACGAGGTTCTTCTTGGTAAGCTATTCTTGGAATTATGCAATGACTGGTGCTATTTAAATCTCCTACCACCTCAATGGAGGAGCGCTAATCTGGCTCAGTACTGTCTCGTCTCCCTGTTATTTTTGTGCCTGAATACAAACATGGCCTCCAGTTTGAAAAAAAAAGTGTGTGTGTGTGTGTGTGTGTGGCTGAACAACTCACCAGTTGTTCAGCCAGGCAAGTTACCAATGTTGTAGGCAGCTACAACTGTGACTACTACTACTAGTATTTGTACAAATAAAAGTAATGGCTTTTATATTGCAAAATAATCACAATTTAAAAATGTCTCGTTAATAGCCCATATTGTATCCGCAAACTACTCAGGGATGAGGTAAATCTTTCATAAATCCACATGCTGACTGACAATTGACTTCTTGTTTGGTTTTATGTCATTCATTCCAGATGAATGAATAAAGTGGGAGCGCAGACGAGTGTAATTTACACTCATTTACCATGTTGATATATACAATTACGCAGTGCATCCCCTCCCTTGAAAGAGTTTGTAATTCTGTCTCTCGGGCTCACTACTCAGCAGCAGTGTGAAATACTATGTAATTCCCAAAGCAACCAGGAAGAAACTGGATATGAATGGGAAGCGCAGTCACTCCAAACCAGTTTTATCTACCACAAGCTGACATTCAGCGTTTCACACATGACTCAGAAATATTAATGACCTCTTAACGGCACATAATCACACAATGGCAGATTTCAGTGTTATACGTACGTTTAGTGGATGTCATGTTTCAACAGGTGAGTCACTATGCTGGAAAGACCAGGCTTCTCATTGGCCAGAAGTAAGCTCTGTGGTGGATTAGGCAATCTTCCAAGGGCTTCCTGTTTTGAGACACGCTATTATCTCCAGTATGACTAAATTACTGCCAATGTTATATTTGACATTTCAGTTTTGGTTGGCTGCAAAAGTCCAGATGGATCATTTGATTCAATCAAACTAGCATGATACGATACAACGTGATACAATTCATTTTGATATGATATTTGATTTATTTGTAATTATAATGGGAGTGGCGGTCCCAAAGATGGGGCTAGGGAGCACCTGAGATGATCAAAAGACCAATCTGACGAAATGAAATATAATAAACATGTCTGGTATATTTCTAACTTGTAATTTTTTACCGTTTAAGGAATCTTAAATTGATTAAAATAAAAATAAAAATATTATTGAGTCAACCTGATCTAGACTTTTAGGAATCTGAATAATGCTTGAATTCTACAGCAGAACTGTGAACCTAAATCTTTTTTTTTTTTTTTTTCATTTTTGAGCCTGGACCTGAAAATATTACCACATACAATAACACGTTAAACAAGAAATGGCCTTTACATTTTTGCACATAAGCATGCACACCCCCTCAAACACATGCAAGACTACTGCGATATATGCACGTACACAGAATGAGGTTGAGAGGAAAATCCTACGCATACCTACTTACACACACACACACACACACACACACACAAGTACGCACACAGTCGAGCATGTGGCAAGCAGCAGCAGCTGCTGGGTGTATAATTAGACTGTTTTGAAAGCTGAGAGTAGGACAGCAAGACTTTCACCTGCAGACTTTAGAGTTACCATGACAACCAGTTGTCAGTATGACAATACGACTTTGTAATACCAGCTATATTATAGATGTGTCCATAGGCTTGGTGCCCTGAAACAACAAAAACACAGTAAGAGAATGAAAAACACAATGGCAAACAAAGTGTGGGACATGAAACCTGCTGTGACAGAGGACAATGAGATCATATTTGACCCACAAAACACAAAATGTCCATAACACGTGTGCAGGCAGCCACATAGGAGGTTATATTGAAATACTTGTGAGTCACAAACAATGATCACTCAATGATCACTTCACCATATGCTGAGATTTCTGGCTCCCAAAACTCACTTTCCATCTCACTGTCCATCCCTTCTGTTTGAATACAGCCACATCTACATGGGATTTTGTGGGGCGAAAAAATATAGTGTGACAATAGGTGATATTTAATGCCAGTAGAAATTCCAATTTACTTAAAAAGTAGATATACCCCTCTTAAGATGATCTGGGCTGTGAACAGAATGGATCATGACAAATGGGAAATATCATAGAGTACGTATGAGAACACATTTAGAAAAATAATCGACATAGTTTAGTTGAAACACTGTGCGCATGTAGCCGATATAAAGTGACATTAACAGACACAAGAATCCTAATAATGAACAAAAGTAATTTCAAAATTGAGGTTCGCGACGGGGAAAAACAAAGCAGCACGATGAACTTCTGACCTTCAAACTGACCGTTGCCTTGCTGTTGCATGCAGAGAGTCGACATAGAGCTCCATCTAGTGGACAATACTGGGAATTGTTAAATTATGACTGAAAATGTTACTTTCGGTAAAAATGGGCTGCTAGATTGAACCGTTATGACCAGTGCTTTGCACCATTTATTGATTGGGAATGTGATATGTGATACAGTAGACGAGTTGGGTGACTTCTTGAATTGATGGGGGCTGATTTATTTTCAGGGTCCTGCTATTGGTGCCTGCTGGATCACAGTCTGGTACACTTGACCGAGTCATTGTTAATATTCTTAGCCGCCCCTGTGATTTCCCAATAGTGACCCTAAGACAAAATGTTGTGAAAGACAAGAAAAAAATGACCAGAATTTTTATTTCAATAGATATGGATATATGCAGATAATTCATACATATATGCTCACTAACATTTCCATGTCTCCTGTTCATTAAAAAAACTTTATTGTTTTGTTTTTTGAACTTGAGCACCACATTATTTGTGCCCTAAGATATGACGTCAATGCTTCTCACCCAATAAGGGGCGAGTTCAGAACAGTATTCAGTTCAGAATATGACTCTATAGTAATGACATGGTTGGGTTTTTTCGCGGATATTTTGTATCAAATCCCCTAGTTAAACTTAAATTCCATTCAGAGCGTTGGAAATATTCACTGCATGAGTCAGTGTCAATGTGTTTCTTTTCACTTTTTCATTAATACAAAAGACAACTGTGTTTTTTGTCTTCTGTATTTAATTGCGTATATTTTGTAATTTAGCATTTTTTTACTTCCCGCATTTATGTATATTTATGAGTTAGATTTTCTTTTAATGATATTTTCAGGTTTGTAGGTAAGACACAGTACTTTTGAAATTATTTCAATAGCAACACACTCCCAGAAAATAGAAAAACATATGGGCCAGCCGTCAATGGTGAAATAGACTAGCAGGCCAGAGCTTGGTCAGGGTTAGTATGATGTTAAAATGGGTTCAGACTGACGTGAGGCAGAGTAAGACCCATCTGCTGCCCTGTGCTCTTCAGCCACCACTAAATGGATTAAACCTTTAGCACACACAGAGCTCTCATCTATATGTGTGTGTGTACCAGGTAGTGGTGGTGTTACATCTCAAAGGAGGCACAGCGCAGTCTGACCTGTTTCCATTCAGCCAGCTGTTGCTGTCTTTTATGAGGACACCTGCTGCCGGACCCTACGGCACATTTCCACTAATCGATCGAGGGAATGTCCTGCATGTCAGTGACTGTTGCATCGCCTGTTGCAGTATACAGATATTCACAATGTCAAGGACTCTGTGTTTTGCTCAGGGCTACGTGATTGAGAGGAGAGCACTCGTTCATCTACCCACGTCATAAATCTCCGGCCTTCTACCGTCATGAGGGGAAAAAACATTTCATTTAAGAGACATTAGAGTCAACTTCACTGCAATACAGTTTGTGTTGTTTGAAAGATAAAATAAAATATTAAAATGAAAAACAAAGAAATTAACCGAATGAAATAGTTTAACATCAAATAACAACTTCTTGAATTATGTCTTTCTCCTCAAACAAATTAATTCTGTTCAAACAACCGCTGTGGGTCAAGACTTCAGATATTAAATATAACACAAGGGTATAACTTCTAGAATTGTCCCTTTCAGACGACTGGTATGTTGTCCCTGTCAGCTGTTTGTATCTGCAAACTACATTTCTTTTTCTCATATCATAACGGAGTCTTTTAAGATTGAGCATAGCCTCATCACTTACATTTGACAGCAACATACAGTGTTAATGAGGAAGTGTAAGTGTGTTTGTGTCTGTGTGTTGGACAGACAGGCCAAAGAATGGGCTGTGAATTTCACACGGACATTCTTCACATGCATCGTGTCATCGAGAGACTGATTTAAATCAGAGAGATTCTCGCATCCACACCGTCTTCATTTCTACCAATTTCTGTTTTGTAAGATTATGTAAAAATACAATGTCTGTTGTTTTGCAAGTCTTGCATTGACTCACAGTGCGCAATGACCACGTCTTTTTTCATGGTCAACACAATCTAACCTGTTGAACTGTTTTGTCTTGTTGTGTTGAGGTTTTTTTTGAGATGATTGAACTTATCAGCTCCGGGAGTTGGCTTTAGCTGTAGTGCTGTGTAAGAATGACAAGACAAACAGAGCGTTCAGAGCTGCTATCCAGATTAAGTTAATGTACTTGGTTGTGAGGAGGGTCAAGGTTACTGAAGTGTAAGGAGCAGAATGTTTTGCCTTGACCAACAGATGGCAAGCTGAGATTAGACAGCGGACGTGCTCATGGTTTGGCCGAAGCTGATTCTGATTCCCCTGACACCTTGCAGCAAAATAACAGCACGCTTTACTTGTGAATTTTTACCGTTTTTTTAAGTTCCCGAGCATCAAGAATATTAAAGGATTAAATCAGATCTATTTTCCCATACAACAATAGTTTGTTTGTTTCCCATATATTTTAGTTTTTATGCATTAGACAAACTAAAATGTTTTATCATAATACATTCATATGCATTAAAGCACCACAGTGACGTTGTGTTTACACAGATTACAGTAGATGTGCAGGTTAATTCCCTGTAGAAATCCAGGGATGTCTCTGTGGGAATGCAACAGCCTGAGGTCAGATTAACACTGGAAGAGACCAGTTGGACTTAGGGCTTAGAGACAGATCAGTGTCAGAGGATATATAAACCAGCTCAAACATATAGTCAGTCACAGATACACAGTGCAGCACTGTCAACGATATACCTACAATATCGAGTTGTTTCTTACCACAGGTCTGGTAGGGTCCACAAATACAAATTAGGCAAAGGATTAATTTGATCGAAAAATCACAAGGACGTAAAGGATCAAAGATCCCCCCTACACAGAGGACATCTACCTTGTTTTGTTTTTGTGGTCTACTCTGCATCAGCAGCCATGGTTCTGGAGGACGAGTGTGACTCTGTCTTTGAGCCTCAAATCACTGTGAGTATCACCGAGAGTTTAAGTTAACCTTGAGGTCAGATTCCCCGCTGTAGCTCTAACCCTTCGGTTAAGTTAAATGATTTTTTTACCATGTAACTTTTGTCTGCATGGCCACAGGGACCACTGGTCAGTCAGCTGTGTGTCATGTGGTCAACATCAGGATATGGTTTCAGTTTGCAATTAAAATATTATTATAATTTTTTTATTATTATTATTTAAGAAAATTTAGTTCATGTAAATACAATAATAAGATGATATGAATGCAGAGACTGTGCAGATCAATGGTTCTGTGATACCAAAAATCAAATGTCCTCTACAACATATCAGATATTTGTGCAATTCACAAATGTGTTAATTTATATCTCCAGCCACACTCAAGGGGCAGAAACTCAACGGGCCAATGGCCAACACAAACTAGCATGTCTGGATAATCTGTGCGACCGGATCTCTGTTTTGAATTCAGGAGGAGTATGTGGATACTCTGTTTGGCAAAGTCCACTGCATCATGAATGGGACTCCGAGGGTTAACCGCCCCGTCATCCTGACCTTTCACGACGTGGGACTGAACCGTAAGTCTCACGTCTCGACCAGCCAAGGAAACAATATACCTGTGAATAAGTGGAACAAATTTCAAACCTTACCAAAGACGCAGTTCAGTGATTTCTATTTTCCCTTCCCCTACAGACAAAACCTGTTTCGAGACTCTGTTCAACCACGAGGACATGCAGGAAATCATCAAACATATACCTGTTTGTCACGTTGAAGCACCCGGACAACATGAGGGAGCCAAAACTCTCCCCACTGCGTAAGAAGACTGTCTCTCTTTCTACAGCAGTCTTACTAACATTGCAATCATAATTAATGCTGTAAATACAAGATTATTTGATATGAATATTCATATTGGAATTGATAAGACTTTTGACCTCTCAGGTATACCTACCCCACCATGGACCAGCTGTCTGAAGCACTGCCTGCTGTCCTCAAACACTTTGGGTAAAACCGACTTTATTCACCAAAAATTCTTCCTTGGGCTCTCCTTTAAATGAAGGGATGACAGTTGACCGAAGGGCCTTTTGACCTTTTGACTGTGTGTGCGCTCTGCAGGTTGCGTAGCGTGATTGCACTGGGAGTCGGAGCAGGAGCCTACATCCTGGCGAAATTCGCTGTAAGTTTAAACATATTCTCTGAATCCCGTTTCAACTTGAAACAGTGGAGAACAGATTCTGACTCTGAGTTGTTAACATACTCCTTATTGTGAGAGACAAATAAACGAGATGACTCCTGTGTCTGTGTAGCTAAATCATCCTGATCAGGTGGATGGATTAGTTCTGATCAACATCAACCCCAACGCTGAAGGACTAATTGATTCAGTTGCAAACAAGGTAAATAATATGTGTTATTAGTGTGTGTTGAAGATTACCTGACATGCATGCTGAATATAGATTAGATTTTTTTTCCACCATAAGAATTTAATTGATTGTGATACTTGAGCGGCTATGGAGGTGTCTTTGTCCCAGTTTTGTGTAATTGTGAGTTTGTGTGTTTTGCTTTACAGATCACTGAATGGACCCACACTCTTCCAGACACTGTCATCGCACACTTGTTTGGAAAGGTAAGGTATCAGGCGCCATCTTTAATGACTGGCTTTCGTTACCATGACAACAAAAGGATGGACACACAAATGTTAAACAACTTTGTCAAATGTCCACTGGGTCTTACATATCGGACACAGAACATCTCCGTCTGAATTTCCAACTGCTTTTTCAGGAGGAGATCCAGACCAACCATGACCTCATTGCTACGTTCCGTCACCACATCACGACAACAATGAACCAGTCCAACGTGAGTCAGTTCTTCCACTCCTACAACAGCCGCGGCGCTCTGGAGGTCGAGAGGCCCGTTCCTGAGGAGAACATCAATTTCAGGACACTCAAGTGAGTAAAATAGTCTCGTGTTTTCTCATACATTCCTTTTTTATGGTTAAATGTAATCTGTTGCAGTGTTTAGCCAAGGTTTCACTGTAAAAGAAAGCGGTTTGTGGCAAAGAAGCCTAATTCTGAGTAGCCAGCAAGTTCATCACAAGTTCTTCACAAAAAAACAATCTGAAATACGTCAAGCTCGGCCAAACCATGTTTCTTACCTTATCTGCCAATAACGCCTGTTGACCTACTTTTTTTTACAGGTGTTCCACTCTGCTGGTCGTAGGAGATAATTCTCCAGCTGTGGAGGCTGTGGTTGACTGCAACTCTAAACTCAACCCCACCAAGACCACACTGCTCAAGGTAACCAGGCCACTGGTTGATCGGAAAATGAAATAAACAACCAAGGAATTAGAAAGCACATATATGCATATTTGATATATTTTTAGGCCTTTATTCAAAGAGTTTGTGCTTTGTCCCTCCAGATGGCCGACTGTGGGGGACTTCCTCAGGTGGATCAGGTAGGCTATGATTATGTGAATATGTATTGGCTACTCTACCTACAACATTGTAGAATCTCCACCTCCGATTGGCTGCAGGTTTTTAACACATTACATCTTTCTCTCCACAGCCAGCCAAAGTGACTGAAGCCTTCAAATATTTCATCCAGGGCATGGGATACAGTAAGTAACAATATCTTAACCCTAAACTACTTTAAAGGCTTAATTCTTCCGTGGTCTGCAGGTGGCTCTTTGTTCAGTTACGGCAGATACACATGATAATTCAAATCAATTCAATTCAATTTAAATAAAATGAATATCCTTATCCCACCTTGGGTGTTCAGAACAGAAAATGTCAAAAGCAGTTATCACAGTTAAGTGAATTTAATGTAGGTTGAATCAATAGTGTGTTAAATCCACAACATCAACTATATGTGAAATAAAATTTGAATAAACTCTGAAGGGCAGATGCAGAGTAACACACACTGGCCTCTTCTCTACCTCCAGTGTCCAGTGCCGGTATGACCAGACTTCGCTCACGGACAACCTCCAGCTCCAGCATCTCGTCCTTCGATGGCTCTCGGAGCCGCTCACACACCAACGACTTGCAGCGGGGCCGAACGCACTCACAAAGCACAGAGGAGAAGCGCGGGCGCTCACAAACCGACGTCTCCACGGAGAGTTTTAGAAATATGGGACAGAGCATCTCCAAGACCACTGAAGTGGCATGCTAGAGCGCACATGCCCAAAATCCCATTCACTTAATTTATACCTCATTATATTTCCCCGGCTTCAACCTTCATTCTGTCTTCCTACCGCTCATCATTCGGTAATGCCCTTAACTGCACTATCTCTAGCTGAAAGGTCACAGGTCATACCTCCATCCCATTGTCTGTACCATTCTGTATCCATTCATCTTTTCCTTACCAACTCAGCCTTCTGCTCTCTCTAACCTGCCCTGAGTGTTATATTCCATGCCTCTTTATCTGTGCTCTTCTTAACTTTGTCTTTTCCTCCCTTCACCTGCGCATGTCCTTTCTCCCCTTTGATTCATTCTGTAGATATTTTAATTAATGCACACTTTATGTGAAAAACATGAAAGCTGAAATATATTATTTAAAAATGGAGTCCTTAAGCTAAATCATAGGTGCACTTGTGTACAATGAGTATAATAATATGCAAAGATAACATATCTGCTAGTGTGAAAACTTTGTATTCATAACTGTTGGGATATGTATTGATTTTATGCTACTTGGACAGCCGTGGATCATCAACTGTAGGGATGTGTTATGGATATAACATCAACTAAACTCAATGACTTCATTCACAAAATGGTTTAAACTTTGGGTGTTTAGTGAAAAAGATGTGTTATATTCAATTCAAATTTTGAAACAGATGTTATGTATACATTTCTTGTGCTTTCAGTGATTAAACACATTTCTGAAAACAAAAAAAAGCTTGCAGCTAACCCTAACCCTAACCCTAACCCTAACCCTAACCCTAGGTTTATTGTAGATTGTATTTCTGTAATTATTCCACTAGATGGAGCTCTATAACCTCCTCTGTTCTCTCTGAACATCTGGGTCTAACGGGTCAGGTTATGAAGCCAAATAAGTGTTAAAAGCGTGTTTGTTAATTCACATCCCACTTAAGTTATTTAACTATTTTCCAATATTTAAAATCCATCTTATCATGGGGCAAGCCGAAAATAACAGTACAAGGATGAACCATAAAATTTGAATTTTTGGCAAATCATTCCAAAATGACTACAGCACTATTCATGTCAATGAAGCCAATAACATTCAAGTAGCCCAGCATCGCTTCTAACCAATTCAGTCATACAAATATATGAGTGATACACAATATCAGCTCTCCACCCACAGAATACTGTGATGTTTTACTGCATTGAGTATGACTGAGTAGAGGAAAGGCTTGTGATCTGCAACATGGCTCAAGGTTGATTTACTCTTTCCTTTCACTCCGGTGGTGTTTAATAATAAAGAACAGAATAAATGTACACGAAACATAATATATTTTTTCCCAGCATCTGCCAAACTGTGTGACTGCCAAATGTGTAAATGTATAGACTACAGTGGTGACCCTGCGGATACTACGCTACTCTGATGTAATGAGTTTTAATCCACCTAAGTGTCACCCTCCCTCGCACCATCATTTGCATTACTCTTCCTTGTGGATAAGAATAACCTTTAATTTGAATGTGTGTCTGCATGCATTTGTGTGTGTATGTGTGGATATTAGATGCATGCATGAATATACGAGTAGGTGGGACTGTGTGTGTAGGCCATCAGCAGACAGATTGTTTTGGGTTGTGACTGTGAGACAGTAGAGGTACGCAGATAACAAGGCAGCATAATGGCAGTCAGGATCAAAATCACAATAATATTGTTTGAGTATGTGTTTGTGTGTCTCACTCTCCCTCTGTGTGGGGGGTGTATCTTTATTTCAAAGCCTCTTTTGTTTGGCTTTCATTATGACACTATGATGAATAATGCATGGCAGAAATCTCTTAAGATCAGCCCTAGGACTGTGGGTTCATGTATCCCCTGTTGCCAATGATTTCACTGTGCTGTGGTGCATCGGGCTTCACCGTACTAACACTAAATCCTGCAGATTTCCATTAGCAGATTTTTTGTAAGGTTGATTTAACGACTGCCTTGCCAGCACAGTGGTCGCTCACTCAAAGTGAGATGGACAAAGTGGAGAGCAATTTAATTTCATCTATAGCCTGCACCCAGCTGCACGTTGCACATGGTTACACAGTGAAATAATAGCTGTTTTGCTTGTGCCCCCACCAATACTTCTACCTCCTTACCTACAGCAGAGGCACTTTTGATCGCTAACTGTAACTGAGTCTACACTCTTTCACTTTCACACTGTGTAGTCTATTGTGGTAGAACCCTGCTCTGACACTTCCCACCCCACCCTCATATTTTCTCATCTGATCATGATATTTTTTAAACATATTCAAAAGAGTCTTTGAATATGCCCTAATTGCACCTCATATTGAAGATGATATGAATGGTGGATGTTTCATTTGAAAAAAAAAAAAATATATATATAAGGGGGGTACCTTCAGCTGGCACCGGTCTCGTACAGCAGGGCCCCTCTCTCCTCCTGTCAGTGAGCCCTGCCAGCTGCGGCCATGTTGGAAAGACTCGGGCTCCAGCAGCGGCAGCGGAGGCAGCAGGAGGAGCGGCAGCGGAGGCGGCGGCGGCAGGAGCAGCGGCAGCGGCAGCAGCGGCAGCAGGAGGAGCGGAAGCGGAGGCGGCAGCAGGAGCGGCAGTGGCAGCGGCAGTGGCGGCAGCGGCAACAGCGGCAGCGGAGGCAGCATGAGGAGCGGCAGCGGAGGCGGCGGCGGCAGGAGCAGCGGCAGCGGCAGCAGCAGGAGCGGCAGTGGCGGCAGCGGCAGCAGAAGGAGCGGCAGCGGCGGCGGCAGCGGCGGCGGCAGCGGCTGTGGCAGCGGCAGGAGGAGCGGCAGCGGCAGGAGCGGCAGCGGCAGCGCCAGGAGCGGCGGCAGGAGGAGCGGCGGCGGCAGGAGCGGCAGCAGGAGGAGCGGCAGCAGCGGCAGCAGGAGGAGCGGCGGCAGCGGCGGCAGCAGCGGCAGCGGCAGGAGCGGCAGCGGCAGGAGGAGCGGCAGCGGCAGGAGCGGCAGTGGCAGCGGCAGCGGCGGCAGGAGGAGCGGCGGCGGCAGGAGCGGCAGCAGGAGGAGCGGCAGCAGGAGGAGCGGCGGCAGCAGCGGCAGCAGGAGCGGCAGCGGCAGGAGGAGCGGCAGCGGCAGCGGCAGGAGCGGCAGTGGCAGCGGCAGCTGCGGCAGGAGGAGCGGCAGCGGCAGCGGCGGCGGCAGGAGGAGCGGTGCTAACAGCTAGAGTCAGTGGACACCGATGACCGGGCACGGCGCTGTTGTGGACAAAAACAGTCGCGGAGGGAGAGACTCACAAGCGGAGAGACACAGCCACCGAGCCGGTTCTGGTGCCGACGCGTGAGAGCGTGTAGAATTCAAACACACTGGCCCGGAAAAAAAAGAAAAAAAAGAAGCGGTGCTCGGTTCACGGGGGAGTAGGTGCGGCCGGGGCTCCGCGGTGTAAGCGGGTGAGTATATCGATCCTCTCCTGCAGGCGGATTGAGTGGGAATAGCCCACTGTTAGCTGAGCTAGCCTAGCATTAAAGGGGGGGGGGTTACACACACACACACACAGACAATGGGGTTAACCCCGATTCAAGACGCGCTGGTGGGTGTGTGCGAGGAGCCGGTATCAGGGTTTATGATTCAATACGTCGTGACCTGGCTGATATGAAATAAGCGGTCACGTTGACAGCACGGGAGTCATTTGTATTCCTCAGACAAGACGGTGGTGCAGTGGCCGCGACCAGCCCTCTCTGATTCAACGGCCGGTTCAAAGGTCCCGAGCCCAGGGAGGGTTTCTGTCATGCACAGCAAGCAACGTTGTAGGGTTAATACAATAACAATAAAACAACCATTATTACATAATCGGCGTTTGGTTGTGCAACGAGCTGCATCGGACTGAGATGTATTGCAAAGGGCTTAGGGACAAAAGGAGAAGTGTCTTCTGGTGCTGCCTCGTCCACCACTTCACTTGAGGACCATTGATTGATTTGTATGAATTTGTTTTTTCACAATTGTTTTTTTTTTTTTATCATGCTGTTGATGTTTAGGTGTAATACCAAAAAATGTACAGAGCAACACACACACATTGTGTGCAGCCTGGTGCCCGTGCAGTTCTGTGGAGGGGATTTGACAGTTTTCCCATTAGGAGTGTGTGGTGTCAGAAGCTGCTCCTTGTCATGTCTCCTGCAAATTCGTTTTCTTTACCTGCCCCCTTCCACCCCCCCTCCCTTTCTTGTGGCCTGCATTTATGCAAGCGTTGCCTCAGGTCGTCCCTGTAGTTGTCCTCCAGCAGCTTAACTGGAGGGTCAGGACCCAGTGTGTGTCCTCAGATATATATATATATATATATTTTTCCTTTATGCAACCGTGGACAAAAAGACTATTTCTGATATTAAATGACACCTAGCTGACAACATACCAAGTCCGACGAGGCAACGGTCGTCAGCTTCCAGTGAATAAACTCAAAATGTCATCTTTTTTTTTTCTAATAATGTAGGATTTTTTTTCCACCTGTTCCTGGGAGAAGTAAAAAAGGGATATGAAAGTTTTTTTTGTAAATTAATTTTTCAAGAAATTTCACTTTGAATAATTTCTTTCAAATTTCACTTTCACTTGGTGTTTTCACACGCTCACTTTTCCTCCTTTGGATGAACACAACCGCCTCTCGGTGCTATGTACTATTGAAAGGCTGGTTAATGTTTGCACGATTGCTTATGCAGTCAGTGCACCAGTTCATGGCTCTCCTCCAGTGACGTATACATCAGTCTTATAACAACATGACTCATGCGTATCAAACCCTTTTTTTCTATCCTTCATGTGTTGTCACTGTGCCTATATGCTGAATCTTTTCCACTTAAATTGCATTTGCAAGGAGAAATCATATTTTTTTCACACACTTTTTATTCATGCAAGGGATTAATCAGCCTGCACGTTGCCGTGGCTTTGTCGCTCATCGTCCTCTGCCGCGCCTCCTCTCCCTTGACTTCCACTAATCCGAAGAGATAGGGACGGGGGTAAGCGACGCCGAGAATTGATCGATGTCTACTCCTGTCTGTTTTCAGTCAGGGACAGATAAAGACGTGTGATGAGATGAGAGGCGGAGGAAGAATTTGTGGCAAGGCAACATGAAACGAAGGCTTAGGAGAAGGAAGCAGCAGTTTGGAAATGAAACTCGGCCCCCAGGTGTGTGAGTCGGAAACAATCAGTGGGCGGGTGTTTTCCCTCTCCCATAAGTGACAGCGCACAGTGCAACTAGGAAGTGGAGACACGGGAGGAACGTAAACGGGCGTGTGATTTAGCCGAGGTCCGGTCCTCTGTGTACCAACTGCCAACATGCAGTTCTGGGATTTCCTGGGCTGCACCAATGGAGGTATGTAGGTGTGTAGTCACACTGACGGCTCTGTGAGTGCATTTGACTGTGATTGGACCGGTGTGTGGGTCCTCTGTGCTACAGGCAGGTAGAGAGGGTCTGGCAGGATGAGGGCTGGAAAGGAATTTGCGCTGCTCACCGCTGTGCAAGCAGTTGCATGTGAAAACCTCACACACAGGTAGCGTGTGGAGCACAAACAAAGACACAGAAGCCTTTTGATATAGTGTCCGCCTGCGCTGTTTTCCTTTGAGAAACCTGGTCAATTGGTTTTGACAACGGATCTTGACAGTGAAGTGATTGTGTGTATCTCATCTCCTGAATGGTTTTGGATCCTGCTCGCCACGCCGTCCTCCGCAAAACACAGCTGAATGTGTGCCGTCCTGTATATGTGGAGATCTGTTTGTACCTGTAATTTTAGGTTTCTTCTTTTATGATTGATGTCCAGTATAACAACCTATAACAACTACTCTTGTCAGTGCTGTTCTTACTGTGACCGTAGTTCTCATAGAGTGCTTAACAAAACGTAAAAAAACTGTCACAATTTTTCAGGGCCAGTTTGACTCTAGGTAAGACGAGCATAGAAGTTATCACCGTTATAATCCTGGTCCATTGTGTCCTGGCCAGTCAGTCATGCTTCACACTCGTCCTGTGCATCTAAACCTGTGTTCAAGAAGTGTTCAACTTCACATCAACAGGCACACTACATAAAACCTGATCTTCCAGACTCTTTTGGACATCCACGTCTGGTCAGACCTGTACCACAAAGAGTTAAACATCAGATTTCTGTTCCTGTATAAATACACAGCTAAACAACCACAGGCCACAGAGATCGAATGTCAGTTCACTTGTTCACATGGCTGCACATAGGTGCGCAGCTGACCAAGGAGAATATGTGGAGCAGATGTCTGGCAATTGATGAAGCTGTGAACAGTTTTTGTTATATAAAGCTTGGTAGAGAGATTGAAAATGATCCACGGTCCAATGGGAATAAAAAAGCATTGTGTGTCTGCAGTTGTTTAGCACATTAAAACACGCACACACCCTTTTAATCCATAAAGGGTGCAAAACTCTGCCTTATGATTTTGCTTAAGTCTTGTGTCTTGCCTCAATTGTGGTTACTTTATTTTGTATTGTATTGAATTCCAGGACAGTTCTCCCTCCAACACCCATCCTGTGCCCCGGGCTATGTGCTCTGTTATTACACTAACAGCTATGGCTGAGATACCTGATGGGTTGTGTCATATTCTTTACACTTGGACTGACAAGTATCACAAAAAGCCAGAAAACGTTGTCGAACACAGCTCTAGATTTTGTAGTTGCGTTACACATTTAGATTTGCTCTTTAGCTGATTCTTCCAGGCATGTCATTTTCCTGGAGCAAGTTGACAAATTACAAGTTTTAGAAAACAAATGTGCTTGATCTTGAGCATGTGTACAACTGTTACAGTCCCAAGTCCAGAGCTTGAAAACCACTGTTACAGAGGCTTCTTGTGGAGCAGTGTCTTTCATGTCTTTTGGAACAACACAGCAGCTGGCTGTCTGGAAAGACCAGTGAAAGTATGACTGGAAACATGTGCTCATGTTGTGTCATCATCAGTCCTCCACTATTTGCCCTCCAGGGCTCACTATTTTGTTTAGCCTAAGCCTTGTGGTCAGCGCTCACTGCCAGGCACTTTGATTGTGAAATCACTCGTTTTACACATTATGAAAATACATCTCTCTGCTCTTTAGGTTTAGTTCTTGATGTAACCTCAAAGTAATAGTAAATAGTAACGTTGCCCTAAACACGTTTATGTGACATAATTTGACATTCCCCTATGGCTGACATCCAAAAATATATATAACAAAAATTAGAACACCTGCTTCTAAAATGTAGTGTAACCTCAGTTTTGTATGGGAATCATATTCAAGGTTTTCTAGGATTAGAAAAAAACATATTTTTACATTACAGTTAGACTGTAGTAGGACTGACTGAATATATTGGTGCAAAATAATAATTAAAGTTTTTTGAAAGTATAGGGACTCATTTTTATATCAGACACCAGGCATGTTTTTTGTAAATAAAATGATTGAGATGAATTCATGCAAAAACCTATACAGCAGAATATCACAAACAGTGGGTATCAGTATCTAATAGCGAGATGCTTTATTCTCACTGGAAGAATTCAGAGATGTGAAGTTCCTGCGGGACCCCAGAGACGTGGTGGTTTAGATCAGTGTTTTTGTGAATATCTGAACATTAACTTTGGTGCAGTGCGCTGCAGCCTGATGTAGAGCCATAAAACAGCTTGCAAAAAAGGCTTGTTTGTTAAAAAAAGAAAATCAAACTATAAATCTATGAATTCAGAGGAAAACAGCAATAACAGCAGAGCATAAATGTGAGAGTGCATGCTGCAGTTCTGCCTTGTAAAATCTGTTGGCTTTTTTAAACAACCAAAACCGTGTTACTCTTCAAATAAAACAGTTAATAAATAATCCAGTTGGTCCGTCTGTGACATAACATACTGTATTTGGTCCACTCCACAAATATTTAATCACAATTTACATGAATTAGATTTTTTTAAAAGATAGAATTACTCAAAATAGGAAAAGTATTAGGGTTTGGATCTGATATCTTGTCCCAAGTTGATTTTTTTAGTTGTGGTATCTAAAGAATCATTTCTCGTTTTGTAAAGAGCAATGTTAAAAAAAACATTTTGGCAGTAATATAGCAGAAGGAAAACATTCTTTCAATGTCGGTCTGGATTTTAGCTCTTAAATCTCAGCATTTATTCTGTTCAATGAAACTAATGTTTTATCATTGCATATAAATCTTATAATTGAATCAAGGCTTTAATGAAGTAGAATTTAAAAGAAGAGCATGTGGTTCACATTATTTTTTTTGGCAAGTGAAAAAGCGCTGCATGGCTGGTGATGAACATAGATGAGGGATGTTATGAAGTAAATGCTCTGTGTACAGTTGAATTGATGTCGGTGCGCTGGAATATCTAGTAGTGCATTATGTTAAAGCATTTATATCAGCACACTGTTTGACTAATCGGACGCGTAGCTTCATTTGATTGAGTGTGCTTAAACAAATTAACACACAGGGCTGCCTTCCTTGGATTATATGAAGATTATAAACAGACAACATGGGAAAATGTTAAGTGATATCAGCAGATGTAAATACAGATGTGAAAAAGATAGTCCTCTGCCTCACTTCCCTATCACCGCAGTTGTCCCAATACTACAATGATGTTTCCACAGCTTCAACATACAATGACAGCTACCTCATTAAAGCTGTCGCTGCCACTGTGGCGACTTTATTCTTCTCTCAGATATTGGTCTCAGTTGTGAATCCGCTGTAGCCTGATACGCTGATCAGTGCAGAGGAGCTGCAAAAGGCTGTTGTTGTCCTTTTCTTGACGAGAATGGAATTGTGCAATGCCCTCAGCGTGGTGTCAGCTGTACTGTAGCCTCTATGTTTTACAGCCAGAGGCGATAGTTTTCTACTCTGAGTGGGAGTGAGAGAGAGAAAGAAAAAAAGGCCGGCGAGAGCGCGAGGTGGAAAATGTGATAGAGTAGGAGGGAGAAGTGTTTATGCAAGTGAAACAATTTTTTAAGCGGTTCTAGTGACAGATGTTTCAGCACTCTTTTAATAACTGGGTCTAGTTTGGGGGTCATTATTTGTGGATGTGAAAGATTAAAGTTGGATTTAGAGCTGGGTCATTTCAAGTTGAGGAAATGTCCCTCTAAGAGATAGTTTGGAACAAGAAAGGGAAGTGTCTTCAGCAGTATATGTATGTGTGATATGATATATATAGTAACTGTATAAATCAAAGGCAGATGTGTACGGAAAATCTGCAGCATTCTGTTTACAGGTATATTTTTAACACCACGAAAAATTTCAGTACATTCTGGAACCGTCCTTCCCCAATGCACTCAATATGGCTCAGTGTATCAACGCGTTGAAAATGTTCACATTTGTCACGAGTGAATTTAGAGATAGAGTGAGGGAGGTAGAGAATAATGCCAGCACTGGTGTTGTGTTGCTTTCTGTTAATAGCAGCTTCCTTTGTCGCCAACATTTTGGACTCAACTCTGCCAGGAACAAATTGGATTATGTGATTAGAGGAAATGATGTGGAATGGCAGAACACACACAGAACAACAGTGAATCAAACTATGTAAAAAAGTGTGTGTGTGTGTGTGTGTGCAATAACACAATTTCAATAACAATTTATTAATATACAACGTAACTGTGCCCCGATTCTATATGACATTCCTCGGCTACATCCATATTATTATGATTTCGTCTCCACAAGCGTTTCAGCTCCGTATCAGGATCAATCTCCATTCATACTAACACACCTGAAAACATTGGACACGTGCGTACCAGTGTAAAAAGCAGATTGTCTACTCTGCACTTTGTTACTTAGTTACAGAATGATGCTACGGATGAGAAACAACAAAGTAAGAACAGGGTTTTCTTCTATTGGAGTGACGATGAGGTGGAACTAGTACTTAAAGTAAGTGTTTACAACATTTTGCATTCACCGCTGGTAGTTGAGTCGTAACTGATAAGAACTAATCAGGAAGCAAATACGGGTGACCGCCTAATCGTTTCCAAACATCTCAGTTTTTCCTTGTTTATACCACAATGCAGCCCTGGAGCAGCGTGCATTTTTTGAATTTTTTTAGTTGGTTGTACTGAAGCTTTTCAAGTTACAATTTTGTTAACGTGTGTGTGTCCTATTTTCCCTACAAAAAAGTGAATTTGTTTCTTGCAAACATCCGGAGCATACTCATGATGTTGGTGTATAGCACAGAATGCACAGTAGTAATAGGCTGTATAAAAGTGGGACACAGCTTTTATCTTTCATATATCATAAGACAAAGCCTTGGCAGCCACATAAATCAGTCATGCTGCGTGGCTGTTGCTTAGTAACAGATGTCAGCGTAGCCTCAGTGTTGGACATTTCGTCATATTGCTCATTTTGGTGTCTTTTTTTTGTGATAATGTAGCACAGAGTGAGTAAAAAGATGAGATGGAGATGTGGTGAAGATAAGGGGACTAGGGGTTATGAGACAGATGTGCATTGGGCTGAATGAGGCCTGTAGGTGCAGTAAGAGCATGACAGAGCAGATAGATGATTTGCCGAGTCATGATTCTGGCCTTGTTCCGGCTGTCTGGAATGTAGCTCATATCAGATCCTCCTGATTGATTAGAGCTGCCGCACAGTCACTGGTTGGTCAGTGGTGACAAACTCAAACAGTGGATGTGCTTAGTGGGATAAGAAATGGACACTTGTCCGTCAAGGAAAGTAGTAAAGCTTTGTGATCATTTGGATCGGACAGTGTGGACTTTACAAGTGATGAATGTCCTCTTCGATGTGGCCGTTAGTTGTAGCGCTAAGGTTATTTGTCATTCAGTAAACAGAAAATGAATTGAGGATCGTTTTGATAAGTGGTTAATTATGTAAGTGATTCATAACTAATGGCAGTGTTCTCCCTGTCCATGTCTCAATGATCCTGTTATTTGATTCTCTCCTCTAATTCACTTCACCCGTCTACGCCTCTTCCCCCTTCTCTTCATACACCTCCATTTCTTTCCACGTTTGCTCTCCCTTTTTGTCGTGTTTTGGAGGTATATGGAAATTGGAAGTACTTGAAGTACTTGAAGTACAATATGTATAGATGGCTCATTACCATACATCTTGGTACAGTTTACACAAACTTCATGTGTTTTATGCACAGCTAATTTCAAAATGTGTTAAATTTGTCGGGGCTGGTAAGGGTCAGGAAAAAAACACAACAATCTTAAAGTTATTCACGTATTATCTATCGCGTCACCTCAAGGCATGCTGCATAACAGTGGCTCTCACGAATACATGACTTATTGACACGAACATACTGTGATTGTGAATAATTCAGTGCAATGTGGTGTCACTTGCAAACATTTATTAAAGTAAAATCATGTTTTTTTCTCTCTCTCTCTTCAGATATTTCCAGGATATCATACTACACTGGTGAGTAAACATTTTACCAGTTTCTTTTGGCAGATGTTTTTGAACCACCTGTCAGCTAATAGTAGCAATTTTTAATATGAATAAAAATTGCGAGCCACTGCAATTAAAATGGCAGTATTTATGGTAATTAAAAGATTCACTCTTCTTTATTTTTCACAAGACACAATGTTCTTTGGTCTGAGGCTTGACTCAGACTTAAAGAGGGCCAGTGTTACTGTGTTATGGTATGGATGAAGGTAGAGCTGAATACTTTCAGAGGTATATATACAGTCATTTTATGGTCCTTGGCTCCAGCCTCTCTCTCTGTTGCTAGGTAACTGTTGATTCTTTGTCTTTGAGCAGGATGTTGTATATTTGGAGTTTATCATTCCTATGCAGGACTGGTACACAATTTACATATCTTAACCTTAACTGGTGGCACTCTCCACTGGGAGAAGTTTTGGCAAAGTTGATGTTAACTGTTACAGAGAGTAACAGCAGCATTGGTACCCTGTGTAGAGATGGGATAAAGGGAGGATCTGGGGCCTTTAACCGCCCTGGCAAAACACTTATTCTCAGTAATGCTTGTCGTGGAAATTTGTTGAATTTCCCTAGTGAGGAATGAAATGTTTTGACAAAGATCTGCAGTGAGTTTTATTTCTCAGTTGGATTTACAGTGCACACAGAAGATGATAACAGAGTCTGACCAAGACGGGCTTAATGATCACAACTTCATTCTTAGTGGAGAGCATACTGAACATAAATTTCAGCCTCTTTGGGACAGAATTTATTCAGCAAAGTTAAGTGGTGATACGTTTTGAAACGCAGAAGAAGACCTCTGGGAGTCGTGGCTTGGAACGGGGCTAAATAATCTGACTTGCCACTTGTGATTGAAGACCAATAGGAAGTCGTTGAAAACTGATAATAAAAAGAGAAAATCACATCAAGTTCTAACAATGACATATTTTCATGTTCAAGTGACAAAGCCCAGACCTCTTGGAATTATGACTGGAGCAAAGGAGGCAGTCAGGTTATTCTAGAGCAACAAACTCGGCATAGTGATGAGGTCAAGGTGGATGGATCAATGAAATATCCGACATTTACACAGAAGACCACTGTTTGTTTATCAGCGCCGAGTGAGTATTTCAGTTGATTTTTGTTTCCAAACCTTAACACTGAGTTTATAATTACCTGTAAAACCACAACGATGAAGATCTCTTAATATTAACAAAGCCAAAATGTTTTCCTAAACCTAACTGAGTTGTTTTTGCGCCTAAATCCAACCAAACGTTGATGACAATATTATAATTTTTCAACAAGGGGCATCACATCATTTAAAGTTTTTATATGTCATGTTAAGGTTCATGGACAAATAACATATTAATGTTACTTAATTCGCTGGTCTCATTATTCTTGTTAGACGCAAAATCTAAATTTTAAATGATGGTAAATTAACTATATTTATATATCGCTTTTCTAGTCTTATTGACTGCTCAAAGCGCTCAACAGGACAAGTCACATTCACCCATTCACACACATTCATTCAGCTATTTAACGTCTGTCACATGTTACACTGCCGGAAGAGCCGTCGGAGGCAATTTAAGGGACACAACGGCATTGGGACTAGGAGAAGTCGGGATCGAACCGCCAACCTTCTGGTTAGTGGACGACCAACTCTACCCCCTGAGCCACACTCCGCCTCCGACCTTAAAATTGATCTATTGCAGTACATAGTTGTCAGTGTTTTGCAGCTGGTGGCCTGGCCGTGAAGTGCTCTCGATCATTTTGTGCTCTGGCACATTAGACGGGTTGAAAGTCAGAGTGCTTCACCGACAATGAAGAAACCTATACCTGCCGCAGGAGAAGGTGAAGTGTGTGGAGAGGAGAATATGGAGGACTGAGAGCAGAGACCTGTGGTCCGTGAAGGAGGGGAGACAGACAGACGGAGCAGAGTGATAATGACAAGAAATACAGAGGGAAAGTGTTGTAAGAGGTCAAAGAGTGGAATGTATGTTTTCAGTGGCTAAGCTCTAATCCTGGTAAAACCGTGTGTGTGTGTGTGTGTGTGTGTGTGTGTGTGTGTGTGTGTGTGTGTGTGTGTGTGTGTGTGTGTGTGTGTGTGTGTGTGTGTGTGTGTGTGTGTGTGTGTGTGTGTGTGTGTGTGTGTGTGTGTGTGTGTGTTCATACGAATGCCTGTTTACTTGGCATATTAATAAGTACTGTCCAATAAGTTTGCTTTCTTTCCACTGCATCGAAGTCTCAATTACAATATTTCTATCTCTCTTTCTTCCTGTTCTGCTCGCTCTTTCTCCTTCTCTGCCCTACACTCACACACACACACACACACACACACACACACACCAACCAACCTCCCCCTCCCTCCCTGGTTGTGCCTGTTAGTTAGCGGAGCAGCTTTTTTCGCAGCGTGGTCACAGCAGCCTATACTGAAAACACAGCACAGGAGAGTTTCTCTCACACTCACACACACACACACACAGTCGCCTACCTGCTTACCCACACGCACATTCTCACTCTCTCTCTCTCTCTCTGGCTTAAACACATACTCTCTCCCTCTACAGTCGCGTTGGGGCACTAATTTGACTGCTCAAGGATTGAGTTAGATGTATTGTGTGTGTTTGGCTGCAGCAGTGTATGTGTGTTTGAGGTTAGAAATAATGTTGTGATCTAGTTGGTCCTCCGCCGCTGTATAGGAAAGCCCTCAGAAGCCAGACTGAACGATGCACAGCTGACTGACTTCAAAACGGATTTATTGCATCAATTTGTTTTTGTCCAAGCGACTCGTGTGTGACATCCCTTTCTCTTCGTGTTCTTTCTCCATCCTGCCCGACTTTGCATCAGAGCTTTTCATGCTCCACCTCGCCCTTCTGGTCGCTGTAGCTTTATGTCTCTCTCTGACATCAGACACCTGCTCTGACCTGGTTAACTCCTGCAGGCTCCGAGAATTGTGGGACAGCTTCGGAGGATGTGAGGCTCCATTTCTCCCTGGGATTTCTTCGCTCTCTCTCTCTCTTCATCCCACGCACTTTCTTTCTTTTCTTTTCCCTCTCCAAGTCACAATTGTCTTTCTCTTTTGATGATTTTGTTCTTTCTCAGCTCATCTTTGAGTATCTCCATGTCTCCTCTTTCCCCTCTCTACATCATTCTCTCCCTGTCTATGCTCTCCCTTTTCCCTCCCTCTGCATCGGTCACTCCTCTACCACCATGCTCCATTTCTCTACGCCCCTCTTTGCCCTACATTTTCATCTATTCTTCACCAATGCCAGTTTCTTTTTTCTGTCATCGCTCTTGCCATCTCCTTGAGACAACATTGTGGATTTACTGAGCAACTCCTACCTCTCTTGGAAAATGGTACTTTCGTATAATTACACAGAGTCTTACTTTGCAGGCAAGGTCTGTCTGTTATTTTGTAACCTGCGACTAGAGATTCATGGCTGCGGGGAAGCTGCCCTCTTTGAATTTCACATCAAGGATTGATTAATTGGATCAAAAGCTCCACTGAAGACCAGGATTTGATATTTAGTGGGGATTTAGTGGACTGCAGGATAGCCTAATGCGAAGAGCATCATTCCCCCAACCACAGACGCCTGGCTTGAATGTCTGTTCTGTGAAGCTGAAGTGTCCTTGAGCAACTCACAGAATCCTTTCCAGCCGGGAGGGCTCAATCTCCCTGAAGTGGAGGAGCAAAGAAAGAGTTGCCTTACAGGGGTCATTACATATCACATTGCACAATGGTGAAGGTATTTTGCTGGGTTAAGGGTCACGACATAAACTGGGACGGATTGATTACTGAAACCTGGACCCTAAGCCACTTCCACAAGTCATTAAGTAATATGATGTTTCAGCAAGACGTAGAACAGGAAGTCACGGTCCTGTGATCAATAGGTCGGACTCCTGCACCAGATACTGTACTTGCAGTTTTGAGTTTCTCTCAGTTGTTTCAGTATCAGAAAAGAGGAAAGAAAGCCAGTCCTACAGGTCAACTTTGATTTGGATCATTTCTGCACGCTGGACCATTGTGTGAAGCTGCTGAGTCAGACTTCTGTATCTCAGTGTTGTTAAAAGGTGAAAACATTTTGTGCATCTCTGTCGGCTGGATTTGGACCCGGATGATGGATGTCGAGTGGAGCGGCTGCTAGCGGATAGACAGACACAGACTGGTGTTCTCTCAACCTCCTGTGGGTTTACTTGCTGTGTCACCACATTTTAGAGTACAAAGGATATTTGACATCCTCTTGGGATCTCTGATTTACTGAAGTTACTTACAACCCAGGGAAACTGGCATTGATTGATCTTTTTAATTGCATGTTTTTGTGGCTGTGGCAAAAAAGTTACACCGTGGATATCATCAACTCTGTAACCATTCACAGCCCAGGTACCAATATGGCAAGTCTCACCTTCTAGCTTTTTGGATCATTTTTGCTTTTGTTTGGATATCTTGATTTGTTCATTGCTAGCTTATTTAAATTTGCACACTGGGAATTTTCCATTGTTGCAACAAGCCAGATCAGCGGTCAGTCTTCGGCTCTATGCTGTTTTTTGGGGCCCAGGAGTTTTGTGAGGACCCTGTGGCCAGACCTGGAACAGCCCCTTTACAGAACAAATGGAGGACAGCGGCTGTATCCCTCTCTGCTGGAGCAAGGGGGCTTGCATCTATGCACAGCACCCCCTACCAAGTACGTACTGAACAGTCAAATCTATTGATGGCTATGTTATGGCATGACAGAGTGTTTTACCTGATGTTAAACAGCAGTGTGGGGAAGAAGCCATACTCAAGTGAATCGCATGTCCTCTGGTTCAAGCCTTTGTCTGAAAAATGAACAACACAGCAGTTGTGAATTCTTTTCTGTTCATGTACCAAGGTTACGTGTATACTCAGCTGTACTTAGCTTTGTGAATGAAAGTGTTGGAAGGTGATGGCTATGTTCGTCCTTGACGCTTTGATGTCAGTGGAACAACTCGGAACACACACAAACACACACACACACACACACACACAGTTATTGCAGGTCCCTTGGTTCGTTCGGCACATTGTAGACAAACATTCTTTTTAAATGGAAGTGACATTTAGACCAGCACTGAACAGTCACTTTGTGTATCATGTATGTATATATACAACCAGTGCCAAGCTGTTTCCAGTCCCCTGAGTGAGAAAGGGAGTCAGAGAACGATAGAGGGGGAGGGCAGAGGAAATTGTTTGAGGATGAGGGAAAGGTGAGACGGAGGAAGGAAGAGAGGGTGTTCAATAGGACGGGGGGATCAAATGGAGACTTGAAGGGAGGAACTATCAGGTCTGCGAGCATGTGAGCTGTGTGGCGGAGGAGATTAAGAGAGGTAGAGAAGAAAACAGTTGCAGATGAAGAGAGGGAATGCAGAAAGCAGGAGGTTCCAGGGAATTTGGGATGTGGGGAGTGGAAGAGGGCAAAAGATGCATACTTTGGAAAGCAAGAGACAAAAGAAAGAATAAATGTGAGGAACTGAGAGAAGAAGGGATGGTGAAAAAGACGCAGAGGCTCCCCCAGGATTGTGCTAACCACAGTAACCCAGATACCAGTTAGACGAGGAGATAAACCAGCCTTCTGCTGCTGCCACGGGACGGAGCTCATCCCCAGCCCTCTGTGGTTTAACAGGCAGAGTGTCAGTCAGTGGAGCCCCGCTGAGAGAGAGGGGGTGGTGGTGGTGGTGGTGGTGGTGTGCCTGGCAGCTGCCTGCTCCCCTCCTGGCTGCCTCCGTGGCCTAGTTGATTCGATTCCTCTCTTGTGAGGGCCTGAATGTGGGGATTTAGTGAAGTTACGCTGAGTAAAAATTGGTGCAGTGAGGAATGGATTAATTTGTCCCGTGTTGTGTGTGCTTCCACTATATTCAAGAAATTAATTCAAATACCTTTAGATCCATATATTTGACTGCCCCAAGTTAAAGTTTGCAAGGTATACAGTTGGGTAACTTGAGGGCAGCATGTGTAATATGATGCTTGTATGGTCTTTTCCATCACTTCAGCCCAACCCCATTCATGACCACTTCAGATATTTTGCCGACAAAACAGACAGTCCCAGTCAATGCAATTAAGAAAAAAAACAACATACTACTTGTTGGTAGTATTTGTGATTTCGAGGCCATGTCAATAGATGTTCTTTTGAAAAATGCTTCTTGGAAGCAGCTTAACAAACGTACATTTCCAAGTTATGAGTAACACCGTCGTTTTACAGCATTAAGTAGCTGTATGCACTTTAATGTAGGTATGCCCACTTCTCTAATAGGATTTCATTAAGATGTATGTAGTATTTAGGTTAAGGTAACGTGTTTGTGATTTTACGTCATATTGTGTTTTGTGTCAGCTTGTGCAGTGGTGTGATATAATATCTAATCTGATTACTGAGAGAGTGAGAGCCAGCTGATGTGGTGTGGGTGTGTGTGTGTGTGTGTGTGTGTGTGTGTGTGTGTGTGTGTGTGTGTGTGTGTGTGTGTGTGTGTGTGTGTGTGTGTGTGTGTGTGTGTGTGTGTGTGTGTGTGTGTGTGTGTGTGTGTGTGTGTGTGTGTGTGTGTGTGACTCTATAACTCTATAACTCCTCTGGTGAAACAGCTTCTATTTAAAAATTGCAGTCAAAATAATGTCCCCAATACATTTTTTATCTTGCCCCTCTGAGAGGAGGCATGAAAGCCGGAGCCAGTGCTGTTAAAGCAACTGGAGCAATGTCGGGCAACTGTATCGCAATTTATGTGGACTGGGTGTTCCATATAGCATGTTTGAGAAATTAATCAAAAAATCTTACAGCAAACCCTGGTGTACTGCATTAAAAAAAAAAGTATGCTGTGAATTAGACTTTTGGCAACACGATTTTAGTATTTGTGCTCGGTTTTGATGTCATTGCTTTGATATCCACTAAACACAAAACCTGCTCCCACACAGCATATTGTATTAAAAGACTATCGATAACTCAGAGAGATTGATTTTGAGGAGTAATGTCATTAAAAGTTTGAATGCACCTGCACTGCAAATATAGTGCCAACAGCAGCTGGAATGGTTTGCAGTTTTAAACCTCTGTTCCTTTCCAATGCAGCAGTGATCTTCAACAAGGTTGTTCAATAGACAAACAAAAAAGAAGCCCTGGAACCTGAAACCATCCCAGCGAATACAGAGAGCCTCGTCCTTTCTGTTTAGAAAGCTTGAAATCTGTGCAGCAATTAAAGTAACAGTAACTATAAATGATCTGCACTACAACATTTTATATTATAAGTTGTACCCAATGCTTTCATCATGGTGATAGATTTCATCAGATGGACAGCAGATTGGTAGTTGCTGTCATAAAGAGATCATTTAGTGGTATTGTTAAGGGATTTATAGCAGTAGCACATTCTTCAAGGATTATAACAAGCCACCTAATAATCCAGTAGTATCATAGACAAAGCACTGTCCTATCATTTTAATTGGATGATGTTAGTAATTCAGTAATTTTTTTTTATTAATTCGCATCTACAATAATCTTTTTGTAATGAAGCCTTGAGTGAGGGTCTGTTGGGTCTGTGACCATTGTACACTGACCTGGATTCATCAAATCTTTTCTATCAGCTCCTTTTTGCACAAAAGATAAAAGCAAGTAGTTCAATTTAGGACAAATCTTTTTCAAGCTCTAGAAATTATTGTTATAAGCAAAAAAAGCAAAGGATTTTTAAAAAGTGTGTCCAATAACCATTCTAACAATATTCTACAAAGCATGCACGCGTCCTCAAAATGAAAATAACATTCATGTCACAACAGTCTCGACAATAAGGACTGAAAAAGAAAACTAGCGCAGTGCCTCCCCACACATCGGATGTAATAATGCGTATCGGACTTGTGCACACACCCACAGTTTCACACACACGCACACACACACACACACACACACACACACACACACACACACACACACACACACACACACACACACACACACACACTTTCGATATAGAAAGTTTCTAGGAGAGAATGCTGAGTCAAGTTTATAGATGCATAATGTTAACCTCTACACTTTTGTTGCAGTCACTGTATATTTCACTTGTTGTCTTTGAAGAGGCAACCGTAGGTCAAGCTGTAAAAAGTGCTGAACCAACTTTCCCTGGATCAGTTTCCATATTTTAGTTTCTTCTGTGTTCTGGCCGTGACCTGAGCACAATACAGGAACACGTTGAAAGAAGTGGGGGTCTTTTTGCTTGCTGCTGTACAGTATTGAAACGATAAGGGTTGACGGTAACAGTAACTCAAAACACATTTGTCTGTTGGGTTTATTATCTCCATGAGTCGCACAAAAAAAATATCAGCTCACATTGTTAAATAACCAGGTAGATGATGTTGCATCACAATTTTAGTCAGGTTTTTATTTCATTTATAAAAAAAATAATATCAGTTGTAGAGAACATTCAAAACACTGGTAATGAGCAATGAAATTATTACTTCAGACTTTACTTTCACCGCCACGAGAACCAGAATTCACAGTCGGCTGAAACCAGTCACTGGAGTGATATTGACTCAACAAGGCCTGCTGGGATATCCAGGAAGTCACAATATGATCTGACACAAGAATGAGCTGCAGAGTGTGTGTCTCGCACACATAAGGATAAGACATGTGACGATGAAACACCAGTCGGGAGAAGGTGTCACATAATACAACTTACAAAGGGGGTAAATGGGTAAAGGTGAGGCAGAGACAAAAATGAAGAATTTTTTGCAGGATGGTTTGTGCTCGTCTCTGCTTAGTTCTGGTTTGCATTTATTTAGCACTGCAGCTCTATGAAATTTCTCAAAGCACCACAGGAATCCCTTTCTCATTTTTACCTTTAACCATAAAATGTATGTAGATTTTGGGAAAACATAGAGCACTGGAGTCAGTGTCGGTAACATGAGTCACCGCAGCCGTCATCTCCTGTCCTCATGTCCAGAGCAATTTAGTAATCTTCCCACAGCAGACCTTAGCATGTCTGGTCAAATTTTAGGAACCATAAGATTGTAAACTGTAGCGTTACAGCCATGCAGGCAGGACAGTGCATATGTGCTTCAAAAAGATGTGGATGGCTTCTACCTGTTGGCCAATTGCTCTCTACACAGCAGAGAGGACTGAATGATTAGACCACTGAGTGACTGGAGTCTGACTTGACTAGACTCCCTGGGTGATAGAGCAATCAACCTGCCGACCCGACCTCAGTGCTTCCCACTGCTCAAGGATTTATTTATTTATTTAAACTCACCTGATTTATGTTGAACTGTGAGTCCATTAGATCCTTCTAAAAAAAAGACCCTGCGTCAGTATTTTGCTGGTTTATATTGACTCATGTACTGGCTGACTCTGGTCATCCCTCCTCCAATGCGTGTGTGCTGGTTTTCCTGCTCTAACGACACAACAGTCATTTGTGTTGCTTGTGCGTTGTCCCAGATTTTGTCGTCTTCTCCACCTGGATTTGTTGTGCATGAGTTTCCTTCTATGTCTTTTTGATAATTAATGCGACTTGTTTTGTGTCATTACAAATGTGTTAAGTTGCAGAATGAATGACAGGCTGCTGCCGACAGGGATGATGTTTGAGTGGGTGTTTTACTGACTCAGCTGTCAGATTTGTGTATACAATTTTCATGAAGTTCCTTTAACATGTCCTGATTTTTCATCTTGTCTGTGTAACACTCGCCTCACAACCTACCAGTCAACTATGAAGTCATTTTTGACCTTTGTCCTGTCTGTCTTGTCTTTTTCAGAATATGACGGCCAGTTAGCCCCAGGAGGAGCATTTGAGTCAGGCATGGCGTCGTCTTCCTACCTGGAACCCAACCTCAATCACTCCGCAGCGGGTGGTTGTGGGGTTAAATCCAGGACCGGGATGCCTGGTGTTCCCGGCATTGGTACCAGCAGCCCCGCTGGGGGCCTTGAGCGGCCCCCGGGCTCCATGGACCGCGTTCTCAAGATCTTCCATTACTTTGAGACAAATAGTGAACCATGTACCTGGGCTAGTAATATCAGGCACGGAGATGCCACGGATGTCAGGGTAAGATGACACAAATGTTCCTTTTCTTTCAATCCCGCCATTGTCATTATTTCCTTGACTCTCAAGTTTCTCCCTAATTCATTGCTATTTCAACAGGGCGTTATCCAGAAGATAGCAGAGATCCACAAATTGCGCTGTATGTCCTCTCTGGGCCTCCGTCTAACCCATCTGCACTCTGATGCTCTCCATTGGTTACACCCTGATTTGGGCGTGTCTCACGTCAGGGAGAGATATGAGAAACAGCACCCCCAGGAGGAGTGGAGGTAGAATTACAACAATATTCAATGTCATCCTTGCACACACTCCCCAATTTCTTGCCCTGTTTCATTAGGAGAGTGAGAGGTGTTGCCGATCCCTCTGCCTGTAGTTGGGGGTGGGTTGTGGGTTGAATCCTTTTTGGTATTAAGGAGACCTCCCGCCTTCCTAAATGTTGTGCTATTATTTAAAGCAGGCATAGTAAACTTGATTCTTTTCGGAGGAGGACGAGACGTAGATTGTTATGATAAACAATTAATCTTTCCAAGTGCCCCATTGGACTGCACAGAAGCTACACTACTTGAAGCTATAAACCTGCCAACCAGCCATATTTTATTTATACTTTACAAGGTTACAGCTACATAACATATGGTCCCAATGAAACAATTTTACAAAGACTGACATCTGAAACACACAGTAAATAAGCAGCAAAAAAGATATTACAGCCAAGTATTTAATATTGAGTCCCCCTCTTTTATTTTTGCACCTGTCATGAATACATTTAAGTCATCTGGTCAAGGTGCCTTCATCGCATAAGCACATCATCTGCATGCAACGATTAGTTCTTGGTGGTACTATTCGTTGCCTATTATTGAATTCAAATTATTTTTAAGCCTTAATCTTCATAATTGTTTGATGCAGTTGCCTGATGGGTTGTTCTGTAAGGAAGAAAATTCATTGGTTCCCTGTGCTGCTCGTTATTTGAATGCAGCTCTGTCAGTTTTCCACATACAGCCAAACTGTGCAGGCGCTTTGCCACACTCCGCTGATATTGTTAGCAGCCCCTCTTACAATTCAGTCCATTGTCCTGCAGTCGATGTGTTACACCCAAAGTCATTAAAATTGAAATGTATTCACAATGAACCTGTTGTTCACACCACTAACATGCAGCAGAGCAGCTCTGCCAGTTGTTGCAGCTCTGCCTCGAAGGGGCGGCGGGGCTGCAAGCCCACAGGAGCTTCTGCTGTTGCCAAGCTATTGTTAGAACAGCAGCAGTAGCCCAGGGGATGGACTGACTCTGTCTCACTCCTCTCTCACTCCCTCGCATGCTTTCTCTCATTCTGTCTCGTGCACTCACAGTCACTCCTATTCACTCCCTCTCTCATCCCCCTGTTCCTTATCTCCAATCTCTTTTCTTTTTTCCCCTCTCAAACATACCATCATTTTCTCTCTTCTCGCACCCTTTTTGGTTCATTCATTATAGAACAGGGATGTTTTATTCATTTTGTCCTCAACCTTGATTTCCTTTGTTATCTAACTACAGACACATAGCATCACAGCAGCTTGGAGCTCACTATTCCCCTAACCCCTTTTCTCTCCACTGTAGTCAATGCAATATGTCAGTCATAAAATAACATATCACTATAAACAGTGATGACACATCTGGACAGGCAGCTAACTGGCAAGTGTAACAGCTGGAATCTCATTATTTTTCATGGAGTCATATTCAGTTAGTTCAATGTCAGCGAAATATCAAAACCACTGTGCCACATCATGAGTAGAAAGGAAAGTATTCAAAACTTAAAAAACTGAGACTCATTTTCACTCCAAGCCTCTTGATTGGCAGCCAGCCAGCTGAAGTGACTTTGTCAAAGAATTTACCAGATCCGTGGATGCTCTTCTGTCGCTGACACATTTTGCTTAGTAAGGCAAATTTGTGTTTGTTACAGCTGTCATCAAACACACACACACACAAAAAAATCATTTTGACAATATACAAGATATTTATACATGATCTCTGAAAAAGATGTAGTATTTATCTGATCCAAATATTTTCTTTATCATTCAAACATCTGCCAACGTGAAATACAAACGTCAGTGTTACAGGCAGCTGGATATTGCGTGTTCTGTTTTTGAAAATTGACACTGTCATGCCTTTCATTTCTTCTTTACTTCACATTGGGCCAGAGTCTGGGCTTTAATATGTGTTGAGGTTTTTGTATGCGTCAGCTGCATGAATGAGTAAGCACCCTCCTTCTGTCCTTATGCGTCAGACAGGCATGGAATTTAGATGCTGCAAGTTATTTCATTATATATGCTTGTGGAGGATGTGTGTGTTAGTGAATTAGTGTGTAAGTGTTTGTTGTTTGGTTGTTTATCTCTCTTGTCTCTGTCATTCTCAGGTATGAGTTGCGGATACGGTACCTTCCTAAAGGTTACCTCAGCCATTTCTCTGAAGACAAACCCTCTCTCAACTACCTCTATCATCAGGTGAGAGCACAGAGCAGGATCACAGAAAGAGAAGTGACAATTAAAACATTTTCTTGAACCTGTTTGTTCTTTAATGAATCATCTGTTCTGTCACCTACTCCATCACTTTTCTTTTATGAAGTCCTTGAATCAGACAAATAAACAGAAACGTAACTGACACACTTAACTCTGCTCTTACATGACATTAATACATAAGACTACATATTTTAAATTGAAAGCATTTACCTGTGGTAAATTTGATCTTTATGTGTTGTGTTGTTAAAAAATGTCGGGCTTCTACACTGTGTTTCTTCAGGTAAAGAGTGATTACATGCAACATATAGCTGATCAGGTGGATCAAGATGTTGCTTTGAAACTGGGATGTTTAGAAATTAGGTAAGACGCGCATGCACGCTTGCACGCACACACACACACACACACACACACACACACACACACACACACACACACACACAAACATTATTTCTCATGCTGCAATGATGACAAAAAAATGGTTTTCCCAGAATGCCTGAACTCAAAACTTCAGTTATAACCATTTAATCCTGTTTATTTAAAGTATAAAGTATATTTCTTTCTCTCTGTGAATGATACAGGAGGTTCTTCAGAGAGATGCCAGGCAACGCCCTGGATAAGAAATCAAACTATGAACTACTAGAGTAAGATTTATCTAATCTTGTCCACAATGTTAATCATATTTAAATGTAACGTATTTTAACAAATTGTATGAAAGTGAACTTCAAAAAATGTCAAGATATAGGTTGCGATGCTTTTTGTCTTTTTAGGAAAGATGTTGGTTTGAGAAGGTTCTTCCCTAAGAGCCTGCTGGACTCTCTCAAGGTGAGGTTAAGCCACTTTTAATGAAAAACAAACAAATGTTGGTTTTCATCTGTCCATGTGCTCAGGGTCTCCAATTTCAGTTGCATTGCTTGATAAGAGGAGTGACAGAGGCAGCAGGATGAGCTAATGGCTATTTGACTGAGCGATCAGCTGACAGGCAGTGAGAGCAACTTGACGACTGAATGGATGTCTGGCTGAATGTCTGATTATCTGATTCTCTTTAATTAAGTTAAACATCCTGTTGTCACTCGCACTGTGCCTTGTCACTTGACTGTTGCGCATTTCTTGGCTCTGCACCAATGCCCTCCCAGAAAGACTTAACCCTTTGGGAATGTTTTTCTTTTCTTCTTTTTCTTCCTTCTCACCGCTCTCCGTCAGGCAAAAACCCTTCGTAAGCAGATCCAGCAGACCTTTAAGCAGTTTGCCAACTTCAACGATGAGCAGAGCATCCACAAGTTCTTTGAGATACTCTCTCCAATCTACCGCTTCGACAAGGAGTGCTTCAAATGTGCTTTAGGGGTAGGGTGACACTTAATGCATAGACACGATGTCGCATGTCAAGATGAATAGAAAAATAAGTTCATTCGTGCATTGTCAGTAGTTGAAAATGTATTCAAAGTCATGGGGCTGGAAGGTTGGAGCCTGTTTAACATGCACAGAGTAGGGAACCTGCAGAGTGAGGTTTCATCTTTAATTTAAATGGCCTGCCAGAACCATACAAGGAGAGGTTAGTGCCAGTGTATGGGTTTTAATTCATTATTCTTTACAGCAATGTATCGCTGTCATCTGCAGAATGCAAACAACCCTCTGTCTTAGAAGACTCATATAAAAAAAGGAGTGAAAATAGATGAAATATTTCAACTATTTTATTCCATCTATATTGCATTATTGCCATTATTGTCTGACTTTATAAAGCAGATGATAGGATGAAATATGATATTTATTATCTATTTTAATGCTGAATTGCTTTCTCTCTCTCTCTTCAGTCTAGTTGGGTAATATCCGTAGAGTTAGCCATCGGACCAGAGGAAGGAATCAGCTACCTCACAGATAAGGGCTCAACGGTGAACACACACACACGCAACATGGCACTCTCTCATTTGATAAATGTCCTGTCAACATTACAGTACACTGCATGCTTTTTAAGATAGATCACTGTGAGGTCTCCGTGTTAGCCACCCACACTGCCCCCTTCTGGTTTATGTTGCCTCTTTGATAGACAGGTTTTCTCCTGTGTCCTCAGTTGACCAAGTTGAAAAGAGTCTTGAAATGCCAGTGGCCTGGTGGGTTAAGTAGCAAAACAGACAGTGTGAGCTAAAAAAAAAGCCAGCTGTGCGATCACCAGGTGACATATTATGATATTATGAAAACTGCGCAGCTGCATGGAGGAGGTGCTCACTGTGGTGACAGCTGTAAGTGGAGGGAACCCTGGTATGTATATCCATAACTCCAGTGCTCCGATTTAGTTATTAAATTACACCGTAATTAAGACCAACTGTCTGTCAAAATGTCAGCGATTGATTTAACGTATTCATCTTTGCCTGAAAAATTTATGAGAGCTTGTCGCGTATGGCCTTTATTAACACGTTAAAATTCCCCCTTGATGACATAAAGTGTTAAAAGACTTCTTTAATGCAAAAAGAAAATGATTTCACCCCTGAAAGTTCTGGCATTAATGATCTACAGTCAAAAAAGATAATTTCCACTGAGCTGAATATATTGCACCAACACATGCAGTATGTTACACGTGATTATTAATATGTCTGTGTTTCTGTCTTTGTCTCTGCAGCCGACACACTTAGCTAACTTCAACCAGGTTCAGTCCATCCAGTACTCCGCTTTGGAAGAGAAGGACAGGAAAGGCATGCTGCAGCTCAATGTAGCCGGAGCTCCAGAGGTAAAAACACAAGCAAATAAACCTTGCATACTATATCATCAGCTTTTCCACTGTAGGTTGGTTATTGCCTGGAGTGGGGATATTATGTTTGGATTAATATCTCATGTTATATTTGGCATTAATCACAAATGTATAAAATTGTTAAATCACATGAACGTGTGCCCATATTCTCATCCAAAACTGTATTTTATATTTTTGTTAACTCAGATTTCTACCACTGTCTGTTTATATCAAATTCAAAATTTTATAAAAAAAAAGAGATAGCTTCTGCTTGTCAAACATTGAAACTGAAGGAAAGAGTAGGGAGAGAGGAAAACATGGAAGGACATGGGAGGGTGAAGGCGGTTGATGCCATTTACACTTGAGTGTCAGGCGGAGTGTGTCGGTCGAAAGTGGGTGTGTATGTGTTCCCAGGAGGCGTGTATTAGGAAAAGCATGTGTGTATCAGTGCACAAGTATCTGCGTAGGTTTTTGCGTGTGTAAAAAAGTATGTATACGTATGTGCACTGGAAGAAGATGTTCTCAATAATAAAGCTCTTATTGTGTCGCGGTGAAGCAACTCTCTGTCCCACACTTACACTAATCCCTCTGTGTGTGTTTGTGTGCGTGTGTATTTGTGTGCGTGCGCGCGTGTGTGTCTGTGTGTGAGAGTAGCCTCTCACAGTCACCACGGCATTGCTGACTACGGCAGAAAACATGGCTGACCTGATTGACGGATACTGTCGGCTCGTCTCCTCAGCTCCTCACTCCTTTATCGTCAGAGTCCACAAAGGTACTGCAGGATCAAGTCATTTATATGTAATTTATGCTGCTGTACATTTAAATTGAATGTCATCGGATCATTTGCAGAACTTAAGTTGTGCAGTTGTGTGGTATATTTAATGGGATATTATTTTGCTTTATTTAGATGGAAACGTGATGTTTTACCTTACACTATAAATAGTACTCAGGGCTGAAATTGCTGTCAGCCATCTTTCAAACAGTAGTCAAGTCCGACTGTGGCTGATGAGGCTTTATGCTTGTCACTTTGAACAACCAGCCCCTGTTTGGTTAGTCCTCTAAAAATAACAATGGCAGCAAAGGAGTATTTACAGTGATGATGTAGCTCTAACATTAAATACCAGTCTGTTGTATTCCCTCATTCAGATTTTCATTTTGTCTCTGCAGAGGGGGACAGAGCTCTGCCTTCTATACCCAAGTAAGTCAACTGGCTGTGTTTATACCAATTGATAACTTTATGAAGTAAAAACAAATTGTAATGTTTAAAACCTTTTAAAAATTTACTGTCACCTGTTGGACGCTTTGGTCTTGGTAGCACTAGTTTTGGTGGGGGTTTTTTTTTCACCAAAATGAATAATCCCCACATTGCGACCCATTTTTTTAATGCCCAAAAAAATAGCTGAGGGGGAATAAAAAAAAAACTTGCATTTCTACCATGTTCGCGCCTCTATATCTTTGGTTCAGTATGTCTCGTTCTTTTTCTTTCAAAACTTTTGGTTGGAAAAGTTGCCTTTAGTAGGAGACCAGGGTTATGACTGTAATCGAAAGATTTGAAGAACAGTGACCTTTGTATTTTGCACAGAAATGGAGGTGACTGTAAAGGGGTTAAAGGTGTACAATCAGTCAAAGCTCGAGTGACCCTAAAGAAAAAACATCTGATCCCCTCCCTTTTACCAGCACAACTTTGTTTGTTGTCTTTTGCGGTCTAGATTTAGTGCATTCAGTCATTCTGTTTTGCATTTCAGAATTAGTTTTACTATTTTAATGATACATTTTTCTTGTCTTTGATGTGCCCATATAGTGAATAAAGTTCTCTAGAAAACTCTAGTAGAGAATTTTTAAAGGGTTTGACTTTGTAAAGCGGCAGACGTGACAGGATGTGGGAGGATCCCTCATTATTCTGATTCCACTACTATCCTCATAACTGCAGCTAGAAAGAAGGTCATTCAGAATACATAGATATGTACCAAAGGCCAAAAATGATTTCTCATCCCTACTGCAGGGTTTCAAATCATGAGAAGCGGATGGAAAAGCGAATGGACGGAGTACGGACCAGAGCTGTTTGTGTCTCAGGTATAAATCCCTGTCTCTGGGTTTCTCCCCACCAGTTGGTTGTTTCCCCCCCTGTCGGCTCGCCTCAGTCTGCTCTGTCCACTGCTCTAAATGTCATGAATGACAGTGACTGCTAAGAGTTAGATAAAGGGGCCATAGATATGTTTCCGCACCCTGTTTCCCTTATAAAGCCTAATCTGTGTGTGGAGTGAAGAGTCCTTGTCTCGCCAGATGTCCCCATGGAGAGCTTTAGTCACTGTCACTCTGCCGCTGCCCTGACTGTCTACTGACCTCTGACAAACTCACACAGTTACTAGGAATGAAATTAAAGTGACTTTGTAGTCAATATATCTTATAACATATTTCTTATAACAGCTAAACTAATCATTCTCTCCTTTCCCTCCCTCTTTGCTGCATGTGGCTTCTGCAGGTCACACTAGTGGCGATGGTAAACAATATTATTTCTGTTAAATTAGTATGGGAATGAAATTCCTGCTCTATGTTTCCACTTAATGTTCTGTGTGTGTGTGTGTGCAGTCACTGCATGGAACTGGTTCAGCCTTATCCATGACTCAACCTGTTTTTCTTCAACTTGTTTCTGTGGAAAGAATTAACTTTCCATCCCTCCCCTTTCCTCACGTCTGTCTCTCTTTATCTCTCTCACACTCTATTGGACTCGTTTGTGAGTAGCTGTTGTTCAGTAGCACATGAACATTTTGATTGTTGTGAATGGGTCTGGAGTCAGGTACGGTGACAGTCTTTTAGAAAGTTACTTCTGTCTGATGATGGTGTGTTTCTGTTACTATTGAGATTTTGTTACTGTCCGTGAAGGCTGAGTTACATTTGTTAAGTGGGAGGTGGTGGAAGTAGAGACAAGGGATACAACTTCAGATATAATTACTGATGATCCAAATCGTTTTGAACTGAGAACAGAACTTTTACTTTGTATTGTGTTGAGAAAGATAACTTCTGTGGTTTAATGTGAGTGCTGTCCATGAGTCTCTGCTTGTCATACCAAAGTGATGTCTGAGATTTGATTTAGCTGTCAACTCTTTCTCTCTCTTATGTCTCAAACCGAGACTTAATGTTTCTCGACTGTTGTTTTTTCTTCCTCACCTTGCTGTGACACTGCAGAAACGGACGACTATGCTGAGATCATAGACGAGGAGGACACTTACACCATGCCTTCAAGTAAGTGGACACGCACACAAATATTGTTGGCTGCTTAAGTGACAAGTGGAGGAACAAAGTGACATATGTTCAGACTTTTGTTAATAATGGTGTAGCATACTGTGTGTGCATGCGGTAATTTGTCTGTGTTAAGGTTTCATGCTCAGTGTGGTGATAGAGTGAGGATTAGAGGTCTTAAGGGGGCGTTTAAGATCGCCATTTTCCTCATGATATCAGTTTTAAACTGAAGACGATAATGTCCACAGATTCTGACGGAGCATTTAGTGCTGCATTTGGAAATATTCTACCTCATGTTTGTTGATGTAAAGTAAAAAATATCGACCACAAACCACGTCCCATGATCAGCATGATGAACATTACATGAACTGGACGGGTGGAACCACATCAACATCACTGTATACAGTAGCAGAGCCAGGAAGGTATCCTAGATGTTGCATAAGAGCTGTTTAGGGAATTACACCAAACTACAGTACGCAGGTGGATTTAATGTTGTATTAGGCCTAGTTTTAAAATCTATTCAGACTTCAGCTTTCAATGGAACTCTTTTTCAGTACGTGGATAACAGGATGGCTGAGGTTTTCATGAATCTGCATTTTCTGTGGCCATATGTAGCAATCTTAGATAAAAGGGGAAATGACGTGAACCACATATTATTGGGCCAGAAAGCTTTATTTGTTTTTGTGAGTTGTCACAACTTCTTCTGACGAACATTGCTTCATTGTTACAGTGAACAATTCTCAAATGACTGCTTTTCCCTATTATAAATGATGACGTGTCATTATTTAAATTTTAAGTAGGAAATTTATCTTGCCTTGAAATATCTATCAGCTTTTTTGATGAATCATCACTCTGCATTATTTCCTAAATGTTTGAATAAATTTGGGGGCCTGCTGTGCTGCTGTTGTTGCTGTGTAGGGCCTGTTCCCCAGTTTTAGGACTGTTGTTCATGTTAAGCTTTAATGCTAAGAGGTGATGATTTAGAGGCAAGATTTAGAGGCAGGGAAGATGGACAATATCACCTTTAGATAGGTCGGGAAATGCAACTGGGAAAAGGTGAATGTGAATAACGTTGTGGGCGGTTGGGATTGTGGAAGAAAAAAAAAATTGCCTCAAAATGCTGCCTGGGGAATCATAAGCACAAGTTGTTTCATATGACCAAATTCCAATGTGGCTTTGCTTTTTGACCATTCATGAATTGCAGCCTTTACTTTGAGGAATTTAGATTTACATGTGTAAACAAAAACACATACCGAGGAAACAAGCGAGTCAAACAGCATGCAGAGAGTGCTACACAAAAATCATGACTGTATCCATGCTACTTACTAGTCTGTAGAACATGTTTCATGACTTTCTCAGATTTAGCTGTTTAATTCTCTGACTGTATTGGTTTTGTTAAATATCAGGTTGCCAAGCAATAAGATAAGATAGACGAGGTACATTTGGTGTAGAAGCTGTGTTTGCATTTTTAAAACACACCTTTTAATGAATTGTTTACACTATCTAATTCTGTCTTCAGACAAAACACACCAAAAGGCTTCAAATATTGTATAGCACATTAACTTTATATGATCAGTGACATACTGAACTTAGCTGCGTCGAAGTCACATCCACAATCATGGCAGCTGATAAACTAATAAAGACTGCAGTAATATTTGTGGATGTCAGTACTCACAGCTAGTTATTTCTGTCTCCTATCACTAACCCATTTCCCCAGAATACTATGGACTAGATCAAGGTAAAGATTGGAATGTACCATAAGTATGTTTTTTTTGTAATGGCTCTTTGATTTGGTCGTTTTTGTGCTCCTTTTGTTATTTACTTTTTGCTTGAATGTAAAAAATATATATATACATTTATTTCTGTATCTGTACCCTGTTGATTTCACCCCCCTCTGTTGATGGTTGATGATTGTGCTGTCAGTTTTTGGCTAAACTGGTGGTAACTTCAGCACTGAGTCCCAGTTGTTGGACATCAACCTTGTTGTGTATTATAAATGTTTAAGAAAAAAAAGGTGGAACAAATTGTGTCCGGATACATTTTTCTAAGGAAACAAAAAAAATCCATAATAACACATCTATTGAAACCCATTTACTGCTCAGGGCAAAAACAAAATGGCAAGAGTTCAAAGGTGTTGAACTCAGTGCATGTTTCTATTTACAACTTTGGAAGTGTAGTGAGACCAAAGGGTTAAAATAGACAAACCTCGAACAATCAGGGTAGTCCAACTTCTGACTTTGGGCAACATTTAGAGACGAAGCACACGCGCTTAAATCATGGCCAACTGTACATTTGTGTCACTGTATGTTTCTGCCCATTTCCATATTTAGTCCAAGGGTTTCATATCGCCTGGCATCACTGTCTCTAAAATCTCAGCATAATGTGGTGGAAATTTTAAAAACCGTGATCGGCATAAAAGAAAGAACTTGCTGACATGTATGTTCTATCCATATGTTGATTCGATGGACAAAGTCAGATCAACAGCGTCCGATCTTACAGGCAGAGAAAACCACAACCTCTCAACAGACAATAAATGAGCTTTTGATAACTGTTTTCTTAAAACTCTGTGTAGAAACGGTGCAGTTTTATTCCAGATGACTGACTGATGTACAAATTCCTTTTGGACCAAACAAATATAAAACTGGTCCTATTACAGCCCTTGAGCCTTGAGTCCTCTTTAGTTATGTTTCACTCCTATACAATCAACCTGACTTTATCCATACATTACAATTGAAATTACGTAGCAATTAATTTTCATATATACATTTGGTGTCACTGGCTGTTGTTTTGTCCGTGTTACATGGCATGTCTGGCTGTGGTTTGCTGATGTTGTTGTTGCATGCTGTTGACACTGAGCTATACTGATTGCTAAAAAGCCAAGCTTGTCAGAGCAGAGAGGTGGATTAACTTCATTATTCCAAAATATTTGTTTTTTATTTGTATATAATTCATTTGTTCTGTTTCAGATAACCCCTAAAAAAATGGCATTACAAAATGCTCCATGCATGAAATTAAGAAATGTGTTCTACAATGTGTGGTTGTGTCTGAAAGATTTACAAAGGTGCATCTTCTTTAACTCCCAGTAACTATTAATTGCTGGTTTCAAAACTTGATAATCCACAGAATATGTTGCAGTTGTTTGTTTTTTTCAGATTTAAAAAAAAACGTGCACTGGGCAAAATACTCTGACAAGCTCGGTAAATGCAAGGCCTGACTGAAAAGTGAATGTGTGTTATTATATGGAGTGTTCTCTGTTTGTCCTCATTTGTGCGTCTGTATTTCTGTGCATTCATGTTCGTCTGCACTGTCTATCTAGCACGGGACTATGAGATTCAGCGGGATCGCATTGAGTTGGGACGCTGCATAGGTGAGGGTCAGTTTGGAGATGTCCACCAAGGAGTCTACATCAGCCCGGTATGTAGTTTCTTGTTCTCTGTCTCATATTCACATACTTTAAATTTATTTTCTTACTTTTTGCATGAAGGTCACCACTGGCCTTCTTTACCTTCATGAACTGTGTGTCACAGGGTCTGATTTGTGATTCCGTGTGTATTAAAGACACTTAACGTTCTGAGATTGCTCCGTCTAACACTGTGTTGTTAAAGGCGTAGCAGTAAAAGAGCTTTTAATATCTGTAGCTTTTGATTTAGATTTAAATCCAATTAATTGATCTTATCAATTTAGCCTACTATACAGGACGATGGTCCTTAACATGTAAGGGGTCGACTGCAAATATGCAAATCCATGTCAATTTTGTACAAAACTGTGGTTTGTGTGTTTTGTCCTCTCTCACACTCTCCCTGCACAGTCACTTTGAAGCCAACTAGAAAGAATGAACCAAACTTGAACAATATCACAATAACTGCACATTTAAAGTATAGTTGTAAGCGAACAAAAGTATACATACTTACCATGCTAATCACAAAATTACATTACTAGTTTTATACAGTTAAAAATCTAAGTCAAGGTAAAAACTGTACATTGTATGCATACACATTCTGCCATGTCTTCCTACTTGTATATATAGTATCTTGTTAATTATTCCACAGTTATCAAAGAATCAAATTCCTTGTGTGTTTACACATGCTTGGCCAATAAAGCTGATTCTGATTCTGATGTTATAGTAATCTGATGTTTTAATTTGAATAGGTGAAACACCAACATGCTTTTTTAACTATATTTTAACTGCATAAAAGTCGTATGGTAATTTTGGGTTACATCAAATCTTATTACTTTGATTTTGAGTTTCTTATTTTCATTTGAGCTATTTGAGCAGACAGTGAATTTGCTGAATACTGAGCATGTGGTTTTGCTTGGCGTATACGTTTCTTGCAGGAGAACCCAGCTCTTTCTGTGGCCGTGAAAACGTGTAAGAACTCAACGTCAGACAGCGTCAGGGAAAAGTTTCTCCAAGAAGCATGTAAGTTCCTGAGTCCTAGGAGTTTGCAGAAGAATGGCCCCTCTAGTTAAGAAACATTTACAGACTGTTTGTGAACTGACCTTCCCTCCCCATGTTCTTTCCCTGCAGTGACCATGAGACAGTTTGACCATCCTCACATTGTGAAGCTGATGGGAGTTATCACAGATAATCCAGTCTGGATCATCATGGAGCTCTGCACATTCGGAGAGGTAGGAGAATTATATTTATTTGAGATAGAGCTATTTTTTATTTTAAAAATTAATTTATTGGTTAAACTGGTTACCCGATTTACTGGAAAGATCTGAAATCTGGATATAAATGATTAAATTACACAAAATATCAACAGCAGGCTCTCCCTGTCTCTTACTGTGTTTTAAATGTCTTTCTCTCTCTGTCTCTCTGTTCTCCGTAGTTACGCTCATTTCTCCAGGTGAGGAAGTACAGTTTGGACCTGGCCAGTCTCATCCTGTACTCCTACCAGCTCAGCACAGCGCTGGCCTATCTGGAGAGCAAACGCTTTGTACACAGGTATGAAGGAGGGCATCCTGAAAAAACTGGACACCAGAATATTTAGAATTTATTAAATGAATGTTCCAATAATAAATAACCAGAGGTGGGTGTTGCCACCTATAAAAAAAGGAGACTACCAGTATTTATTGATGCCCATAAATCTCATAAACATGCTAACTGATGAGGAAGGCGCAATTAGGAATCTTAAACATCCTATCATCTCATCATTTCTGGTTGTTACCCAGTCATGTAGATTAATAGAAAAACTGTAAATACCAATGTCTCCGTGACTTCTTCTGTGGTTTTGTCGTCTTTAGGGACATTGCAGCGCGGAACGTGTTGGTGTCCACAGTCGACTGTGTGAAACTGGGGGACTTTGGTCTGTCGCGATACATGGAAGATAGCTCTTATTACAAAGGTAACATTAATGTCTCCATGCACATGTGACCACTTGAAGCACACTCTCCAGTCTCCATCTAACTTTTTCCTTTACAACATATGGAGGAAAGAGCCAATGTTATTTGTAGTAATCATGTGACCTGAGCTGATCAGTGTAACACAGTTCTCCTGCACCCTGTCTTTAAGCATCTAAAGGTAAACTGCCCATTAAATGGATGGCTCCGGAATCCATCAACTTCAGACGGTTTACCACAGCCAGTGATGTGTGGATGTTTGGTAAGTTTAAAGCCCTTGTTATTTTTATTTTCTTCATTTCTGTGTCAGTTTTCTCCTGATCACTCACTTATTTTTGCAGCCTGTAAGAGCCAATAGGTGACTGTCTCATTATCATTGTATGTTGTTTTCTGTCTTTCCATAGGCGTCTGTATGTGGGAGATTCTAATGTACGGCATAAAGCCCTTCCAGGGTGTGAAGAACAACGACGTCATTGGCAGGATAGAGAATGGCGAGCGACTGGCGATGCCCCCTCAGTGCCCTCCTACTCTGTACAGCCTGATGACAAAGTGCTGGTCTTATGATCCCAGCAAGAGGCCGCGCTTCAATGAACTCAAAACACAACTGAGGTATGAATTCTGTGTGTGTGTGTTTGTATGTGTGTCTCTTTCTTGGCTTTGGCTGTAATGTATTGAGTAGAAGTAGCACAAAGAATGATGTTACCATATTTACATTCATTACATCAGTTTATTAAATTATATTTAAGTTAAGTGAATATTCCACAGTAAATAATGTTTTCCAGATGAACTACTTTCTTACACCTTCCTAACAGCAGGTGTCACTGTCCATCAGAATCAGTGTGACATCGGTTGAGCAGAGAGAAAGCTTCAGCAGATGTTATAACTTTTTAAAGTTAAGAAACATGCCAAGACCTTTGTCTTTGAAAACAATTCTGTGTTTAACAATATATATCCCAAACATGATGTGAATTGTTTGACCATGACAACCGTGCTTAACGTGAAGTATTAAATTCCACCCATACCTCCTATATATATACACACACACACACACACACACGGTATACACCCCAGCACATTGCACTTCTAGCTATAAGGGTTTTTGATAATGTTGACTTCACTAGCACTAGCATTTTTTCCTCTTGGGAATTACAGCATGTGAAACAAACATTACGACAGTTTGTTAGTCCATCTAGGTTCATTTGAAGTGGATGTTAAGACCCTCAACATAGAACTGAAAGTCTGCACTTCTCCTTAGTATTGTTTATTGTTCAGTCCAATACAGTGAGTTTGGAAGCCCAGACAAAACTTTCCAAATACTTAACAGACTTTACCTCCAGTTTGGTCTAATGTGGAAATGACAGAGATCGATTAAATGAGACATCTTCGTCACGCCTTGCCTCCGTGTTAAATGATACATCACTGCCTTGTGACTGTTTTCGCTTGAAGACAGCTTTTCCGTAATCTGATTACAACATGCCAGGGAATCTTCCCGGGAATCTTGTCATCAGATAAGGCAGAGCTAGACAACACTGTTGAGTAAAGCCTCAGAATAATGCATCACTGGGATATTTCCCTTTATACAGGAAAGGGCTCAACCATTCATTAGTCATGTCACGTCACACCACTTACTGGGCAAGACAATTGCTAACTTAGGAAAAGTCTGATCAAGGACATGAAGAGTTTTACTTACAAAGACAAGCAATTTGAATAAAAGATGAACAAAATCTTTTCATTTCAATCCCAAGGACAGTCGTCATCAGGTTACTAAAGAAAGTCATGACTCTATAAACCTGACCTGTTTCATAATTTATGTCTGCCACTGCAAGGTTATAGTACGTGATATATAAGTATTGCTAATCATAGGATGCTCACAGCCAGAATGACATAATTAGCACTCGGATTATAAATTTCCCCAACACACAAAAAGAGGTAACTGTTGCTGTTTAAGATAGATTCATGCATGATGATGCTTGATAAAACCTTTCACTCTGCTTTGTGTAACAGAATCAAGATTCCTGTTAGGACAGAGATCTAATTGTTATCATACTTAAAACAACCAGCAAAACTAATGTAGGTTAAGTAAAACTTCAAATGTCTGGAAAAGATATTTGAACAAGAGTTGACACTATTGCATTGACATTCATGCATTTCTTTTTGGTTCACGGGGAATTTAAGAAAGGGCACAGTAAAGGCGAGAGCCTTTCCCCAGCCAGCATGACACAACAAATCGTAATCACTCAGACATGAACAGACCTGTAGTTTTTGGGATGTGATGCTTCCTCATCGCCTATGATGGCAAAATAAATCTTAAAAGCAGGCGTGGTGGTGATAATGAAAGAACTAGAGTATAAGTTACAGATGGCTAATGTAAGAGTGCAACTAGCAAAGTTAACGGCTCACTACACTTAATTGTGACGTAAGTTTTACATACTGCATGTGAAGACCAAGTGCATTTACCTCCAAAGACTAGCACTGTCTTTTCTAACTTTCAGGACATCTGCAGGTTAGTTTTAGCCCGCATCATTAGAGTTGAAGCTTGAAACCGTTTTCTACTCGAAAAAACTCGCATGCACAAGTAGCATGTGAGTTTCTGGAGCACAGCACGATGCCATCATTGTTTCCTTCAACATGCACATTCTCTCTCAATTTTGTTCTCTTTCTCTCTTACGCACACAGAAATGGGAAAATAAGAGTGTATATTTAACTCCCGTGGTTTTATGAGTTTGCTTAAAACCAGCATGACTCACACCTTAAATTCCACCATGATTCCTCTTCCAATTTTTTCTCAAAGTCAGCTTTCCTCTCTCTTGCCACCTAATTCTGCCCCTTTTCTATTACACGCTCTTTTCTAACCACGGCGTCGGTGCTCTCTTCTGAATCCTCTCCTCCTCCTGAACTCTTTCACCTTTCCATCATGTCCTCCTGATCTCACTTTCTCCCTTTGGCTCCAAATGAGCTGCTGGCCTCCACACCATGGAGGTCCTTTGACACATGTACAGTACGTTTGTGGTTGCATGTTTTGACGGGCTGAAAACCTGTGTGTGGATAAGCACACGTGAACCGCCTTTGGGTGCTAAGCCGACAAAAAGTAAGAGCATTGATTCGATTCTAATTGACTATGAAACCTTGGCATGAAGGAATAGTGGAGAACCCTTCATGTGCCTCATCCAGTGTCTTGGAAACCAAGTCAATATTGACCATATTCACTGTGGTCACTGGTTATTAATAGGAGAAACTCATACCATATAAGGTTGTACAGTTTGGTGTACTTTTGGTCTGGCCGGTTTTAATATCATAATATCAATTATAGGTCTCTCCTGCCAAATATGCAGCTCTCAGCTACTACTACAGTTTTCCCAGACGGGTTTACCAGCGTGTTCGTGTGTGTGTGTGTGTTTACACAGTGGGCAGCTGCCAGGAGCTACAGCTTTGAGAGAGAGAGAGAGAGACAGAGAGAGAGAGAGAGAGAGAGAGAACAGACAGAGGGAATGTAAGAAGGAAAAAGAGGAGCAGAAGTAGAGTAGCTCTGTGTTCCCATGGTCAAAGCTCTGCAGACCAAGGCTCTGATCTTATTTTCTCCAAATCTTATTTTCCTGATAGTGTCGTCTCTGAGTGGAGATGTAATGTAGTTAGTGGCGTCTAGTGGGGTTTTGTTAATTTGCCACAGAGCCATATTTGTATCATCCTGTCAGGAGAAGTAGGTTTTAGTGTTGCTTGGACCCAGTCATTCATGTAGTGTACCAGTGCTGAGTGCTGCTGGCCCATCATCGCCATCTTAGCGTCTACTAGGAATATTCTTCCAAAAGGGCTCGACTGGAACTGGTGCTGTCGGATAGGCCTTTTCTAAAGGTACAGTACGGTCCCTTCTGTCTCATTACGAATGGTTTATTTCCCCTTGGAGGCAACGTCAGTTGTGTTAATGTGTGCAAGTGTGCTGCATTCATAGTCGGTTGTTTGTCTGTCCTCTACTGATTTAAGAGGCATGCGTGTGCTCCTCAAAGAATGGGTTCTTATTTCATCAAGTCTGTCTTAAAATAATATTCAAATACCCACACGTACATTAAAACGCTAGTCTCTGTAATTGGTTCGGCAGTCTGAGTCAGATGATGCAAATGGGGAGAAGGTTAAGTTTATCATTTATCTTTCACCATGAACATGTTTTGCTCAAGAGCACTTCTGCAGGGTTGATGCTGATGCTGATGATTAGTTTTAGCCTGATTTAAAGCCTGCTTCCTTTTGGTTTGTTGTGTTTAACATCAAATGTGAAATAAGCATTTCCATCGCCTCTTTTGACACATTTTAGAGACTGCTATATTTTGTTTCTGACATTTAAAATAAAATGTAAAGTAAATTATATTTACTTTACATTTTGCTGCACGGTGGTGTAGTGGTTAGCACTTTCGCCTCACAGCAAGAAGGTTCTGGGTTCGAATCCCGGTTCAACCAGGGCCTTTCTGTGTGGAGTTTGCATGTTCTCCCCGTGTATGTGTGGGTTCTCTCCGGGTTCTCCGGCTTCCTCCCACACTCCAAAGACATGCAGAATGGGGTTAGGTTCATTGGAGACTCTAAATTGACCTTAGGTGTGAATGTGAGAGTGAATGATTGTCTGTATCTGTATGTGGCCCTGCGATAGGCTGGCGACCTGTCCGGGGTGAACCCCGCCTCTCGCCCAATGTTAGCTGGGATTGGCTCCAGCGACCCCCCGCGACCCTTAAATGGATAAAGCGGTAGACGATGAAAAAATGTAAATTATATTTACATCAGCTAATGACTTATGCAAATGTTATGTCCTTTTTTTCCCCTCAAAAGGCAAGAGAGAGAAAGGGTGAGAGGAGCTAGTAGCTAAGTCACATCAGTGCTCAGTGGTCATCAGCAGCGGTTATACTGGGCAGTGAACAGGTGAAGGAGAACGAGAGCGTGAAGCAGGGTGCAGCTGAAAAGTACAAGATTGTGCAGTCAGCCCAGACTGAGTCAATGAAGTAAACAGGCCTTGTTATTCCAGGCGTTGGCGTGGTGTAGGTGTAGGTGGGGGAGGAGACAGTCAGTGGTCATGTTGCCAGGTGCTGATGTTATCAACATCACACATGTAAACACATGATGCCGTCATTTACTGCTAAACCTTGAGGCAGGGTTTGCAGATTCAGTGATTGAACAGATTACATGTGGATCAGTTTGTAATTATTTTCCACCTTTAAGGAAGAGTAGGTAACAAGGCCTGGGACACAAAGTAAGCACACAGTTGAACTATTATAAAAACGACTTTACAAGCTGTTACAAACAGTTTAGAGTGTCTATCCGTTTAATTCACGGGATTATACAATTTAGAACAAAAACGTTTCCTGCTGACAAGAACCTGTAGAAGAAATGAGAAACATTTTTACAAGATTTCTTCTCTTGAGAAAAGGGAAAAAGTGTGCCTCTAACCTAAAAGTAAGAATACATTTTTTAAATCATCACAACGGGCTGAGTAAAGTAAAATATAATGGATTGGGTCTACTTTCAGTGTCCGGTATGTTGGTATTAACACAAAATAGATGCTACCAATAGCTGCCAAGGATTTGTATATGGAGCAATCTAAGATGGACAGTTATGATATAAACATTAACACAAAATGTATTTATTTATTTATAGTCAAATTATTGATCATCTTTTCGTAGCAGTTGATGTTCAGTTTGTTGGATCAGCAATTCCAGGTTATTTTAGTTTAATAATGTTCTTTCAGTACTGTTTGCCCACGTGTGAATGTGTGTTGTGATTGAGAAGGACAAACAAAACCTGACAGGAGACTGACTTGGACAGCTGCAAGGACGCGCGCGCACACACACACACACACACACACACACACACACACACACACACACACACACACACACACACACACACACACACACAGCAGGCGACAACAGAACAAGAGGATAATGATGTTACTAGAAATAGCTTTTACCCTTGTTGAGGAACGGAGATCTTTGTGTGTGTGTGTGTGTGTGTGTGGCTGCATGCGTGCGTGTGTGCATACGTCTTCTCTCTAGTTGTTGAACCATTCAGCTCTATGTGTGTTGTGCAACCGTCAGTTCTTCAGCAGCAGCTCTTTCGTCTGTGGATCAGAGTTTGGTTAGGCAGTAGTTTCCTCAGGGAACAAGTCAGCGTGAGTAATTTCATATATTACTCTAGCAGGTTAAATTCAGTCTGGTTTCGTCGGCTACGTGAGTTGTTAGTGAATGCCTGGTTTGAGGCGTGGGGCATTGTTTAGTTTACAAATGATTTAGTATAATTTGTGAATGTCTTGAGCAATATTAACCAAAGATTTACTGCGTCAGTTGCTGTCAGTTCTTCCTGACATAGCAGAGAGATAATCAACAGTAACTGTCAGTATACTGTACAATGAAGGATACAAGTTGAAACATTTACTCTTGACCAAATTCTGTTTAATTTAAAATGTATAAATATAGCAGCTGACCGTACCAGCACCACTGCAAAGTAGATGGATAGATTCAAAATGTTGTTCTCGAAGCATATGAAGCCAAACCTGCTGACACGGCTGTTGAATGGTTCTATTTACTGACAGAATCTGAACACGGCGGGGCATTGTGAGTTTTCAGGGAGGACTAAGGGATTGAGAAATTAGACATTTCATAACAAAATCGAATTTGTGGTTCTTTTGACTGTAACAGGTCGTGGTTTGACGCTCTGTGTTAACTGTGTGAGAAATGCTTTGTGTGTGATTTTGTGTGGTAATGACACTATAACACACAGAGCGATGTCAGTGGGTTTCATCTTTGCAGCTGCAGGTAAAAAAAAAACTTAGGCAAAGCGAGGCAAGTTTGCTTGTAAAAACTGTTCTGTGGGGAAAGACCCTAACGTGTGGGTACCTCATATTTTCCAGGTCAGGTGGTTGTTGTGTTTAAATGTTTCATCAGGTACCTTTCAAGAGGAGACCTGAACCGAAGCATTTGTACAGGAGATTGTGACAGAGCCAGACCTATATCATCGGAGGAGACCCTCTCCAGTGCTGCAGTAACAGAATTGACTAGAAAAGACAAATATACGATACTATTTTGGTGTTTTTTTCATTTATCCCAGCACTATATTAGAGGAGGAGAAGCTCCAGCAGAAGGAGAGGAGCAGGATGGAGATGAGGAGACAAGTTACTGTTTCTTGGGACTCGGGAGGGTCTGATGAAGCACCACCAAAGGTAAGACATGCATCACATGATTCCGTGTCTCTGTGTCTGTTTGTGTGTTTTGTTTGAGTGCAGGAATAACGAGTCTGAGTTCTTACTTTTTGATTATTGTTATTGACAATTTGGTTATCCCAAGCACCATGCACTCTGAAGTAGTTGAGCACAGCCCCTCTGATATGGTTTCATGAGGAGAAGTGAATGTTTTGGTCGAGACCACTGATCATGTGACCCTTTGTGGTTAATTTTAAAGTATGTGAAAAATGTATGGTTATAACTAGCTTCCTTCAAATGGCTAAAACAATGTGGACTCCCCCTGATAATTACCCCTTACCAATATGACAATAAATTCATAAATTGTTATTTTTGTAAGACCATAAACCCGCCCACGCCCCCACTAGCACCATCCCACATCTCACAGCTTGATGCCCCAGCTGCTGGCTGCTTCACCCACACTCACGGCCCCCATGCCCCCTGCTGTTCACATCTGTCACCTGATTCTTTTGGTTACAACCAAAGCCATATGTCTTAAACTGTAGTTTTGGAGATTAAGAGATTTGGGTGCCCCAAACTAAACTTTGTTTCCAGTTTAAATGAATGTCCAATTTCATTTGAGAACAAAAGTAACTTAAAATGTTGTTCAGTGAAGTAACACAATTCTTCTTGCAGTTCAAATACATTGTATGCTTTTTGTAGGCTCCGTATGGCTTTGGTTATAGTTGGCATATTTCTGTCTGTACTCCAGCTCATCCCTGTCTCTCTCACCTGTCCACGACATGTCTCTGTCTTCTTTGATACTTTCTTTATTTCCATGTGTCCCTCCTCTACCTTTGTCTTTCTGTTTGCAGCCCAGCCTTCGTCCCTCCCTGCAGCCGACCTTCAGTCTGGATTCTCTTTCCGTTCCTTCTCCTCACCACGATTGCCATCAAAACCAGCGCTTTGCCTCCCAGCTTTCCCTTTGCCCTGGGAACCCTCATCCATCATCTCCCTGCACCTCCTCTCACCCACCCGCTCCTCCTCTCTACCTCTCATCTCCGCCATATCCCCATCACTTTTCCTCTTCTCCCAGTCGTCAGCCTCTATCACCTCCTCTTCAAAACACCACTTACTACAATCGCTCTTTCTCTCCACACCACACTAGGTTGAATCCCGAACCCAAATCTTGTCCAAGCTTGTCCCTACAGTGCCAAACAAACCTCTGTTCCCCACCTCACACAAATTCAGACAGCATGTCCAATGGCAGCTGCAACTACAAGATAAATCCCTCTACTAACAGCCACCTGCTCTGTTCTTCTCAGCCAGCGTCAAACAACTCCCACTCCCATCCCAGGAACTTCTCTCCACTCCTTTCCCTATCCAGTCCTAACCTTAACTCTCTGCCCAGCAGGATGCCAAATGTTTGTCCCCTCACCCTCCAAAACATCCAGCCCAAGTCGAATTCTGATCTTAAAACCCCGCTGTTGTCCATCTTTCACCCTGGCTGCCAAACTAATCCGACTACCCCCCTCCAACCTGACTCTGACCCCCAGACCCAACACCCTGGGGTGCAGTCATGTGGGAGGCCCCCACTGGTCTCTGCTGCTCCCCTCACTCCCTATACTCTGTCCTCCACTTACCCTCGTACACCCAGTAGAATACCAAGCGCCCCTGTAAGAACCCACTCGCCATTTTCCATCCTATGCTCTGAGAGACCCATGTTCATACCCTTGAAGGCAGGTGGTGTACTGCTGCACTGCACGATAGCTGTTTTTAATAACTAAAACAAACCTGTGTGTCGGTATCAAAGGAAGTTGCAACATTCTTGGTCGTGGAGCCTTTGATAAATGTCCAGAGGGATTTAAAAAGTAAATTCCAGGCTCAGAGATGTGCAGATAAGGTCAGTCAGACTTCTCGCACAAACAATAACCATATTGAACTTTCATAAATTGAGGCTTCTGAAGCTAGATACATTTTTTTTTTATATGATTGTGATTGTGTTATTGAAAGTATTTGATTCATAGAAACTGACACCATAAGCTGAGATCTGTCTTTTAAAATGAAAATATTTCCTCTTTGAAATATTTTAATTGGTCCTCAGTGGTCAAAGTAACTTGATGGTTATTTAAAAAAGTTTATTTTCTTAAAGTTATCATTTGGCTGGTTACTGCAGAATTTTTTTTTACCTGTGTGGTTTAATCAGCCAGTTGAAGAGAAGAACATATTGACAAAGTCTGATTTTTGGCTAAAGGCACAGAATGGACACCCCCCCCCCCCCCCCCCCCCCAAAAAAAAGAAAATGTTGCAACCTTTTTTGACTTTTTAATCATCACCTTCTCTGACTAAACTCAATCCAGGCTTGAGTCATCAATTATTACTGAGTGTAGTGATGTTGAAAGTGACTGTACAGTCGGCATGTTTGTGCTCAGCCTGGTCGCATGCTTTACAACGTGAAGGACGTGCTGGTAAAATGTCCTCAGCCGTCATTGAATGTGGTTAAACATATTTGTCTTGTGTTTGTCTATGTCAGGCATTGTGTTGATGTGTCCTCGGATTATTGCAGCCTATTTCTAGTCTGTCCAGGATGCCTTTGTGAAACCCCTAATTCCACTGGGCTAAAAGTCTGACTCACCTCACACACATGGATCCTAAATGTAGTATTTCATGGACAAGCCAAAAAGAATTATGAATTTAACTGGAATTTAAATGACAAGGCCTGAGCTCAAAAGGGATGTTAACACAATTTCTTTGCTCTAGGTGGAACTCAGAGTCCAGATTTAATGCTGTAATGCAGCAGCTTTTCCACTACGCCTCCTGGTCTCATATCTGTCCAAGAGGAAAGACTTTGAAATGCTGTAACTATAATGCTACAGATTAGCATTCTGTTTTAAATTCCTGTCACATTATTTTTATAATGGACGGCACAAAGCTTATGTTTGAGACTATAAATACAGACCTGGCTCTCTTGTCACCTTGACCCAGCTGTTGGGTGCTGGACAGTAGCAAGATACACAAGGTTGATTTGGTTTTAGGGTGAAGGTTCAGTCTGCCCTCTGTGCAGACTGTTGCAGCACCTTAACTTGAGAGTTAATTTTTCCTGTAAGAAATACTGTTAACAATCAGAGATTTGTAAGGTCACCACAGAGAAATGAGTGACTGCAAAATGTGACAAAAACACATTTTTATCTAGAAAACTACAGGTCTTATTCAAATCAGATCCCTGCAGCAGCCAACATCCATTCCTGTCAGAAGTCGATGCGAGACATTGCAGTTACAGAGCTGATGATGTATGTTCGCACTGCACTGTGATCCTTATTATGGTGATGGATGCGTCTCTGTGCGGGAGTCGATGAATCGTGCCCCAGAGAGATACATGAAGCAAAAAGAACATTTTAATTAGACCGTGCTACTCAGCATTCCTAAAATTCTTCATGGATTTATGCCACGGATGGGACTGCATGCTACTAACCAGGGCTATGTGCCTCATAACGTCAGGTTCCTTTCAAAAAGAATTACAGTTACTGTTTCGGCTGCCGTGAAATTTCTGCAGTTTAATTTTTCACAATCAGTTTAAATGCTCATGGTAATGGCACATTTAAAAAACTAGTCTGTTCGGCCCACATTGCTTTGACTTGAAAACAACACACAGAGTAAACATATACATTTGCTCAGATGCAAAGCAGCTCATGGACCCAGGTTAAAGCATACACACACTTTTGATACTTTTGTTGCATACTCTCCACAAAGTTGATCCCTAACAGAAGAAATGACTGTAATACTCATGGTAGCACAAGTGTGTCAGTTTATTTTTTGCAAAGAGTGCATTGGTACATCGGCAGTTGTCAGCTGCCGCTGCGATCACCTGTTGTGCCTGTAATTGATGAGCTGGCACTGAAACTAGGTTTATTTGGTCATTAATTATTACGTTCAAATATTCATCCAAAAGTATCCACCAGATTAAAAAACAAACAGTTTCTGTCTTATCCTGGTGTGTCAGTCCCGTCTGATCCAACTCCAGTCTGTCTGTCTGCTGTCCCTGTGTTTATCTTTCTATCTTTAAAACGGGTTTTCCCAGGGCAACCTCCCTAAACAGCGCTGTGAATCTGGGGGCCGATTCAAACTTTTAAGATGTAATTTTCCTCTTGAGAAGGAACACTGTGTCCTCCCATGTGTGAGCATGTCCACAAACATGCTGTTGGTCTCTCAAAGTTTGCAGCTCCCGTCTGTCTCGTCTTCAGTTTCTTTGTCTTGTCTGCTTCTCTTTGTCCTTCCCTTTTTTTTTTCTTTCCTTGTCATCCCCTCCTGTCTTTCCTTGCTGTCTGTCTCCCCTCCCGTGTGTCTTTGTTTCTGTCTCGCTGTCGGAGGTGTGGTCCAGAGAAAGCTACTATGAGAGACTGTGGAAGGTAGAGGTTGCTGTGATACTGTGCTAGACACCGGCTCTGTGCGGGAGCATTTTAAGACGGGAAACTGTTCATCGGCTTCTAACAAGCTTTCATCTCGACAAATCACCTGAAACCAACAGAAGAAACAAGGCTGCGGCTTCACCAAAGACTTCTGTTTTTAGCTACAAGCGCCAACCAAAGAATTAGAAAAATAATCAACATTGAGAAACACTCTACTTTACCAGACCCTGGTCCTGTGGGCATCAGCATTCAGCAGAAGCTTACATAACTTTGATAGACATTAGAAATGTCTCACCGCAGGAGGATTAAGAAATATTATCAGCCTGGTGTGCAGCAAATATCCCCCCAAAAAAGTGCTTAAAACAGTGGTCTTTGGTGAACATGTTATCATAACACTATTTACACCCCTGCATCTAATCAGAATCCCCAATAGTCCAGGAATATTATAGTCCTAGACTACTATAGTCCAGTAATCCCTGGTTGTTGATGTTAATAACATAGGGACAGTAGTTCATGCCAGTTCAACTAACAGCTTGCAGGACTTGCAGCCCAGTGGGTCGACCCCCCTTTTATTATTATTTTTTGATTGACAGCTAACACAACCACACAAACAGCTCCTGGAGGTTTGTGTGTCGATTGTCTGAATGACCCTGTGTCCCTTTCTTCAATCGTTTAGTCTGGAAAAAACGATTAACAAGCCTTTTAACTTGGTTTTTGTCTTTCTGTTTCTCATTCTCTCTCTCTCTCTCTCTCTCTCTCTCTCTCGCTATCTGTCTCTGTAGCCGAGTAGACCAGGCTATCCCAGTCCTCGCTCAAGTGAAGGTTTTTACCCCAGTCCCCAGCATCCTGGACACTACCAGGTATGTAGACAAACTCCACCACCCCTCTGCTACTGTTGTATTTGGTGTATGATTACAATATTTAAATTGATAGGTAATTTCTTACAAAACGTAATCAAAACAAAAAGAAGTCAAAGAGAACTGACTTAACATTTGTCTCTGTCCTCCCTCCCCTGTGTCAGATGGCAGGGTACCCCGGCCCTCACACACTTCCCTCTGTGCCCAGCGCCCTGTACCCCCCGCAGGCAGCAATGCTGGACACGCACCACGCGCACACACACCCTCGCCACCACGTCCACCACTCGCACGCACAACACCTTCCCCAGCCGCACGGACAGGACATGGCTCTGTGGGGCTCTGCAATGGAGGTAGGAGACTTTTTACTCACACATACAGTACGCACGAATACACACTGGTATATCATGATGACGGGCTGGTCAATAAAACATACGTAAAGCTAAATGCTCATACTAAAAGCTAATATATGACCAACTCATCCAGCTCTCTTCTGTTCATACTTCTGTCATGTTAACAGCTGTTCAAAAGAATAGAAAGTTACAGGTTTTTTTTTACATATATGAATGTGTGTTTTGAATTTTCTAGAATTTAAAATTCTCCAAATCTTGATTCTGAGTGGTCAAATACTATTATTTTTCCTTTTTGTAAATAGATTTTGTTTGTTGCGTGTGTTAGAAAAAAAATTGCCATCCTGAAAGAATTGCATTTGTTGTTCTGTGAGGAAGCATCATGAGTGGAGTCCGAAAACGTTACCTTATTATCCAAATACTAAAATAGTACAGATCATTGGTCCATTGACGCCCATTGCTTTTAGTGTGTTTGTGTTCAGTTCAGCCTCTCATCAGTCTTGTGTATGTGTCTGTCCTCTTGTGCACGTCTCTTCTTCTGTTTGTGTCCCTGTGTTGGTGTGCATGTCTGTTGCTACACCTTGTTTCTTCTTGCATGTTTGTTTGTTTGTGTGTGTGTGTGTGTGTACGTGTGTGTGTGTGTGTGTACGTGTACGTGTGTGTGTACGTGTGTGTACGTGTGCGTGCAGCAGTGTGTAGGCCAGCAGTGCCTGTTAATGGAGGAACAGCTGATGATACAACAGCAGCAGATGGCAGAGGATCAGAGGTGGCTGGAACAGGAGGAAAGGCTGCTGGTAACACACACGGTGCAAAACACACACAGTTAACACACACAGACACACACACACACACACACACACACACACAACTTTTTGTCTTAGAGTACATTAAACTAAGTGTGAGACCAAGTTCCTCCTCAAATTATCTTGAATATTACAAGACAGTCCAGACTGTTCATACACAGTAAACTGTATCTGTATGACCAGTTACATTTTACTGCAGACCAGATGAATATAGAGAAACATTTGAGAAATTTGACATTTGTCTCATTTAAGATACTCTCTCTGTGTGTGATGTCATTGTGCATGACAGTGTGTTATTGTTACTTGTAGTGCAAAGCTGTCTTAGTTGCCATCTTTGACTTGTCAGTTGTGTTGTTGAAGATTTTTTTTCAGTTCAAGATGCATGTTGTTGTGTTTTTGTAATTTAGTTAAAGGGCTCTCTGAACCTCATCACATCCTAATCAAAGACAGATGTTCGCAAAATGTATAACGCATTTCAAAATAGAAATAGTTCCTTTCATTAATTTGATATAGAAGCTTCACTACATCTGAAAGCCTGTGTTACTCTGGACGCTTATTAAACTGCACCTAACATCAAATAACTATAACTGCTCGTATTTTCTGTGGTGAAAGTAAAGTGAAAGGAGAATTTTCTGGGATCAGTTAAGGGACACATTATCTGATTGATTGTCATCAAAGTGTAGTCTCCTACTCTGTAGTCTCATGGGCTGGCATGGTTTCTCTTTACTTTTTTGACTCCACAAATGGGATGCGCCTCCACAGACCGTGCTGTTCTGAAGAAAATGCTTTTTTGTTCCATAGTCTAAAATCACTGATTGACGATTGATTAAGAAAATGATTTCCATTTCTCCTGCTTATGGTTGCAGTGAAACCACTAGCAAGACTCAAACTCACTTGTTGCGTCCTCACAGATGCAGTGTGAAAAAAAATAGTTAAATGTTTTGATGGCGGGAGCCTCGACATGAAGACCTGGGGGAGAAGAGGGAGGAAACGTTTCATGTAGGATGCATATTTCTGTGAACACTGATTGAAGGATGTCTGGGGTTTTTGCTGAAGAATTTTATTGTGCGAGTGTGTGTGTGTGTGCATTTGTGTGTGTGTGTGTGTGTATGTGTGTGTATGTGAGAGAGAGTTTGTAGGCAGGTGTGGCCTGTATGAATTCCAGGCTAATGATAGGCTTAGAGAAAGTCAACAGTCTGTCTTTGACCCACAACCACTAACTGACAACAGGCAAGATTACTGAAAAGCTTGGGAGGTGTGTGCATGCATGCGAGCGCGTGCGTGTGCGTGTGTGTGTGTGCGCGTGCGTGCGTGCGTGTGTGCGTGCGTGCGTGTGTGTGTGTGTGTGTGTGTGAGTGTGTGTGTAGGCTGGCTGTGTTTATAACACTGTCACTTCAGGGAGGGGCAAGTGTAATCGGGAGGGAGAAGGGAAGATTTTGGGAAAGAAGGGCAGAAGAGCTCGCACACTGTCAGCTTTTTGGCAGCGTGCATCATCCCTCCTCCCCTCTTTCTCTCTCCTTCCCTCTCTCTCTCTCTGTGTGCGTCAGAGTCAGATATAAGTGTGGCGGGGGGAGGAAGCCGGAGTTGTATCTGAACTTGTCCTGATGAAACCACACACGGGGTGCAGGATAGAAATCAGACAGGAAAACAGGCAAAGCTACAGACGCAACACCTCATCCAGCTCAGACACAAACAATTCTTCAGGGGACTTTTGATGAACTCAATGGCAATGCTGGTCTTCAAGTCCTGGCTTGGAAAACTGGTAGGCGAGGATGGATGTGTGTGAGGGAAAGTGGCTGGTGGAATGATATGGTTATTTGGATGTAGTTGTATGTGTTGATGCGAGTGTGTGTGTGTGTGTGTGTGTGTGTGTGTGTGTGTGTGTGTGTGTGTGTGTGTGTGTGTGTGTGTGTGTGTGTGTGTGTGTGTGTGTGTGTGTGTGTGTGTGTGTGTGTGTGTGTGTGTGTGTGTGTGTGTGTGTGTGTGTTTTGGAAAGTCTTAAGAGTAAAAGTCAAACATTTATGTCCTGTTGGGACGTCCCGTGTAGGGAAAGTGTTTTTGGATGCTTTCATGCGACTTTTGTGTGAGCGTCACTGCTGCGATCCACTCGCTCATTTCCTCATTCACCTAATCATTGTTAAGATTAAACTGTGGCGACGTGCAGTCTGCACACCACCTCGTTCAGATCACAGTGTAAACTGTCACTCAATTACCGATGTCGGGGTTACTTTTTGTCATGTATTATAATTATTATATGTTATTCTAAGATTAATCGGTAAATTAGAAATTATTGTGATGCACCAGTGTGAGGTTACTGAGCTCACAGCTTGCCATAAAATAGAATATTTCTCAAGGAATATCCCAGCAATTAAAATCCATCACTGCTTGCGCTCATTCTTTTGGAAAAACATTAACAATCATTTTGAATAACTGTAAATAAAGAACTCACTTTCACTGACTCATCAATTGACTGCAGCGCTGAATCCCTGAGCTTAAATAGTCTTGATATGTGGAGATGATGATTTTTTTGTCTTGTTTTTTATTTGTTTGTTTTTAGAAACCAGACTCCAGAACTTCCAGAGGGAGTCTGGACAGAGACGACGGTGGACTCCAACCTCCGGTGAGTTATTTTGTCTTGTTTCTGTCGCCATCGTTATTAGTTGGGGTATTATTCGTGCTCGCAGCAGGACAGTTGTACTTCTAAGATATCTTTTTGACAACAAGTTAATGTCCTGCAGGGTTTTTTTCTGCCCTGAATAAAGTGTGTTTCAACCACAAACCCTCAAATTTTCACTGTCAAAGTCTTGACTTTCATCACATATCCTCCCGCTCCCACATACACATCGTAAAAATAGAACAAAGTTGTTTTTCTGATCTGTTGGTTTTCAAGCGAGGGGGATGTCCGATAAAGACAAATGTAGACGGAAGTCCACATTCTGGTCCGACTCACTGCTATTGGCTGAAGTATGTGTTTGTTTTTGTTTGAGCTGAGGGGATTGATCCAGGCACAGGAAGTGACCTGTGTATGGGGGGGTGGGGTCATCAGCGAGGGGTCAGTGGATTCCCACAACAACCCTGTTTTTTTAACAGTACAGCAAGAAAACAAAGTAGCCATGTTTACTCATGTCTCCGCCCAGCTGGTGTCCAAAGTACCTCAGCTAGTCTTTTTTAGTTTACTCTGCTCTCAGTAATTACACACTGTCAAGTGTGAAATACGCCATTAGAGGAGGAAATAAAGGATTTGAAGATCTGGTTTTCTACCGTCGGTTGATAAAAATTCCGAAGCCTCGCCTTTGGGTTTTAGGGAGTTGTAAGAGTCTTGCGACACAAAATGATGCATCAGGAAGCAGGTTAATCGATAATGAAATCAATCATTAGTTGCAGCCGCCTTGACATTAGCACAAGTGTGTGTCCGTTTGTGTGAGAAGTTGTGTGATCACTTGTTGATCAAACCTTTTATCCCAAAGCTAGAATCTGAGGAGGTGAAGGCTTGAGTCTATTACTTCGATGCCAGCAGAGCGTCTTGTGTAGCTTGTGTCTGAATTTACCATGGACAAGACCGATATTTCTGTCTCTGTATTCCATCTGCCTGCTTGTCCTCCTCCTCCTCCTCCCATGAATGGCTGTGGTTTGTGGTGGGAAAACCTCCCTTGTTTGTATGTGAATGTGTGTCTTTGTGTGGGTAAAATGCTGTAGTATAGTATTTTTGGGTGTCGACGTTTGTCAGAGCATGACACTCTAAAGGCTTTGGAAGCACTGTGAGCTGTTTTCTCACACAGAGAAAACAACCAAGATGCAGCAACAATGCAACAGAGTACATATGAAATGTGCCTTGTACCACTGGAGAGTTTGTGGCATCGTTTTATGCTGACAACCATCAAATCATAAAGACAGGCTCTAGGATTTTTTTTTTTGGCTCTGCTTTCAAAAGGGCGGCACTAACAAAAGGAAAAATATTGTTTCTGTCGTCCCTGTGTAGCCAGACTAGAATATTTTTGATAACTTAGTAAGACAGTGCTAGATCACACACCAGTGAAAATAGAAAAAAGCTCCTCGGCTGCTTTAGAGTAAAATTGAGACTCGTGTCATGTAACATTTGAAAAATTTGATTGGATTCCCCTAAATTTTTCAGAAGTCTGGGTTTTGCTCGTGAAAGTTCTACTTTCCTGTCAAGCTTTTGATCATTTGTGCAATTGCTAACCCAATGTTTTGTTGTTGCCATGTTTGTTTGTGCAGACGGGAAACCAGCACATTTACCAGCCCGTTGGCAAAGCAGGTAAAAGACAGGCCTCTATAATTACAGTCAAACAACCGCTGTTGTTTTACTCTCTCTTCTTTTTCTGTCTTCTAAAGTTCACATAGCATCACACTGTGTTTAGCTCCTCTTCACTCTCTATATACAGATCTAGTGTCTGTGTGTGTCAGTGTCCGCCTGCAGCATTCACAGTCCGTTGCCACAATACGACAGACCTGATTGTGAGCTCTGCAGCCTGTTGGCCTGCAAGTGAGCAAATCAGCCTCTGTTTATACGGAAGCAACATGTCAAGCTGAGAATATACCTCATATCTTATGAAGAATTGCAATTTTTTTCCCCCTTGTTCTCAAAACCAATTTTTCTTTGTGTTTTGATCATTGAATTTTTGATAAATTAATCAGAAAATCCCAAATATTCCCTTTTAGTCTTTCAAATGTGAGGAGTTTCCTGATTTTGATTGTTGTCACTCTGAATTAAGAAAGAGTGTTGAATTGTTGGACAGACAGAACAACCCCAAAGCTGCAGAGGGCTCAATGAATAATCTGTCCAGAACATGTATGAGACTTTAAAGCTGTGTAGAAATATTATTTTCATGTTTTTATATATATGTACATGTGTTGTCTCCTGCAGAGCATGCCGCTCCCCCAAAGAAACCCCCTCGACCTGGGGCCCAGAGCCAAGTGGGCAGCATGGCCTGTCTAAATACTGGAGACAGTTACAACGACGGAGTCAAGGTAAACGCTCAAACACACACACACACACACACACACACACACACACGAGACAAAACTCATGCATTTGAAAAGAAAAATTGATAGAAACACACTAAGACATGGGAAAGGCATTACATAGAAAATATACACAAATAAACACAGTGCATGTTTTTAATGCTTAGAGCATTAATATTTTCCTTTTATCTTCTTTTCCTGTGGCTGTTACCTCCTCTCCCTCCTCTTCCTCCTCCTGCACTCTGCCTTAATGTTGACCGTAGCCCTGGCGGGTAAGCAGCACACTGTCCGTGTGTGTTTACTGTGCGTCTTGTCTCTCCTAGTCGATCGTACATCAACTCATTTGGTCCTTTGTTCTTCTTCCATCAGTCCAACAGATTACATTTCTTTTGATTTAAAACTAACATCCAAATCAAAATGGTCGAGATAGTTTTCTTACACTAACGCCGTTTAACCTCCAGTCACACTGACAATCCCACAAGCTTAAAGTGTTGTTAGAAGTTAAGCTAGTGGGTTTATTTCTCTCTATTAATAAATAAATAAAAACTAATAAAAAAAAACATGAATATTTGAAGTGATATTTATTTTACATCAATATGTGAAGCAATAATAGCAAGCCGTGATGTGTGTGTGCAGGGATCAGAGCTGTACTGTTTTGTCGAACCCGTGGCTGATAACGCACAAGTGATTTACCACTGGAGGGAGAATTGGGTCGAGGGTGATTAAGAACAAATAAGACGATGGAGTTAAATTGTGCTCAGCAACAGAGGATTAGATTTTGTTCTACACATAGATACACATGGATTCAGGCACAATTCACAACCTGATTAGGTCACAGTTAATCGAGGCCTTAGAAATCCCTGCCTAATGAGTTCTGGATTAAATTATCATGATTAAAGATACAGTTTCTGGTTGTGTGCTGGTGTGACACCACCATCTAGTGGCCAGAACAGGGAATCACTTTGAATGACATCTGTGTCAAGGCGCATCATAGATATAATAAACTTCTGAGACATTAATTCATTCTCTCAGTCATTCATCCATTCAATAATTAACTCATTAATCTTTTCATTTACTCCTGTGCTGCTCTGCAGCTGTCTCGTCTTCTCCACTTATTTCATATATTTGAAAAGCAGCGTAGTGTGAGTGTCAGACAGTGCACGATTCATGTTCAAGTGCTCTATAATCATGCACGATTTGGCAATAAATATTAGGAGTGTTTGTCATCGTTTTCAACTACATTGGCCCAACCTGTTTTCTGTGTTTTGTCGCTCACGTCATCAGTCCCCACACAGCCCTGTAGTTCTTCACTAACTGATGTTTTTTGGGGGGTTATTTCTCCTGCTCCATTCATTTCTCTCATTGTTCAGCTGCAGCCGCAGGAGATAAGCCCGCCCCCCACCGCCAACCTGGACCGCTCGAATGACAAGGTGTACGAGAACGTGACGGGACTGGTCAAAGCCGTGATCGAGATGTCGAGCAAGATTCAGCCAGCTCCCCCTGAGGAGTATGTTCCCATGGTCAAGGTAACAGATGCAGTTCAGTTCTTGTTGTCACTGTTCCACGTCTGCTCCATCTTGTCTTGACCACGTTGGCACCACGTTTTGATTTAATGACACAGATTAATCTTGATACTCCTGCTACTAGATGATTTTTTTTAGAGGTGAGTTTAATTCTGAAAAAAATAACGTCTGCTATTGTGCGTTACAGGATGTGGGTCTGGCATTGAGGACGTTATTGGCCACAGTGGATGAGACATTACCACAACTTCCAGCCAGTACACACAGAGAGGTACAGAAAGAAATGCACTCTTACTAACACATACATGTACTTGCACATGTCAACAGAAGATGTTTGGTAAAGATCTCATTTGTGTGTATTATTTGCGGTGGCTTGAGTTTAATCCTGTCGGTTTAATGCTCTGGTTTTTCTTCTGACAGATTGAAATGGCGCAAAAACTGTTGAACTCTGACCTGGCAGAACTGATTGGGAAGATGAAGTTAGCCCAGCAGTATGTGATGACCAGGTGGGTCCACACACTTCAACATCAATTTCACTATATGTAACATAATATTTCAAGTGCTTTATGTGACAAAAACATCATGCAACATCGATGCAACCAACAGCTTCCTTGTTTATATTGTATTTATTTTTTTATCTATTTTTTTTTTTCTTCAAT